>NC_091202.1:26294901-26352401 GCF_040958095.1 Procambarus clarkii | reverse complement strand
CACACACACACACACCCACAGCCTAAGGAACGAAATAAAAGTCTTTAATAAAAATGTTGAGACGCTAACAGGATAAGAAGTTGCCGGAGAAGATATGAGACAGCGAGTGAATATCACTAGCATCTACAGAATATAATTCTTATAGTATCAGGCTAAGAAAAAAAATGCGTTGATTACAAGTTATTTCAGTAAAGATAGCAAATAGTAGCTTTAGGCACTGTATGTACTAGCTCTTATCTATAAATCCATCAATGTTTGTAATATCTCTTGTATGTATGTACCTTACCTAAATATACATTTAATATTATTATTATTTATTAACTATTGTCGTTAATCTCTCAACAAGAGATCAAGTCTCGCTAAATTTACACACAATGAGGTAATTTTGAAACAGATAATTGTTTACAAATCATGTTGGCTATATCTTGTATATTTGTATATAGAACTGAGCAAATTTTCCACAGGACTATTCCCCCCTGTCTCTCTTGCACCAATAACCAACCCTCCATCCTCTCTACTACAACCACCACCTATCCCTCCTTCTCACTACCCATCCCACCATCCGCTCTCTCCCATCCTCTCCCATCCTCTCCCATCCTCTCTCAGGTCTCGATAAGTAGTTACAACTCTTCCAATAGAGGAAAAATATTGATATTTTTTTCATTCATGTTGTGTATAATTTGGCAGTTACGTCTATCCTTGTTAATGGCAAGGACAGGATATACAGGGCATACAGAACATGCAGGGCATACAGGGCATACAGAACATGCAGGGCATACAGGTCATACAGAACATGCAGGGCATACAGGTCATACAGAACATGCAGGGCATACAGGTCATACAGGACATACAGGTCATACAGAACATGCAGGGCATACAGGTCATACAGAACATGCAGGGCATACAGGTCATACAGAACATGCAGGGCATACAGGTCATACAGAACATGCAGGGCATACAGGTCATACAGAACATGCAGGGCATACAGGTCATACAGGACATGCAGGGCATACAGGTCATACAGGACATACAGGTCATACAGAACATGCAGGGCATACAGGTCATACAGGTCATACAGAACATGCAGGGCATACAGGTCATACAGGACATACAGGTCATACAGGTCATACAGGACATACAGGTCATACAGGACATGCAGGGCATACAGGGCATACAGGTCATACAGGACATACAGGTCATACAGGACATGCAGGGCATACAGAACATGCAGGGCATACAGGTCATACAGAACATGCAGGGCATACAGGTCATACAGAACATGCAGGGCATACAGGTCATACAGGACATGCAGGGCATACAGGTCATACAGGACATGCAGGGCATACAGGTCATACAGGACATGCAGGGCATACAGGTCATACAGGACATGCAGGGCATACAGAACATGCAGGGCATACAGGTCATACAGAACATGCAGGGCATACAGGTCATACAGAACATGCAGGGCATACAGGTCATACAGGACATGCAGGGCATACAGGTCATACAGGACATGCAGGGCATACAGGTCATACAGGACATACAGGGCATACAGAACATGCAGGGCATACAGGTCATACAGAACATGCAGGGCATACAGGTCATACAGAACATGCAGGGCATACAGGTCATACAGGACATGCAGGGCATACAGGTCATACAGGACATGCAGGGCATACAGGTCATACAGGACATACAGGGCATACAGAACATGCAGGGCATACAGGTCATACAGAACATGCAGGGCATACAGGTCATACAGAACATGCAGGGCATACAGGTCATACAGGACATGCAGGGCATACAGGTCATACAGGACATACAGGTCATACAGAACATGCAGGGCATACAGGTCATACAGAACATGCAGGGCATACAGGTCATACAGAACATGCAGGGCATACAGGTCATACAGAACATGCAGGGCATACAGGTCATACAGGACATGCAGGGCATACAGGTCATACAGGACATACAGGTCATACAGAACATGCAGGGCATACAGGTCATACAGGTCATACAGAACATGCAGGGCATACAGGTCATACAGGACATACAGGTCATACAGGTCATACAGGACATACAGGTCATACAGGACATGCAGGGCATACAGGGCATACAGGTCATACAGGACATACAGGGCATACAGGACATACAGGGCATACAGGTCATACAGGACATACAGGGCATACAGAACATGCAGGGCATACAGGTCATACAGGTCATACAGGTCATACAGAACATGCAGGGCATACAGGTCATACAGGACATACAGGTCATACAGGTCATACAGGTCATACAGGGCATACAGAACATGCAGGGCATACAGGTCATACAGGACATACAGGTCATACAGAACATGCAGGGCATACAGGGCATACAGGTCATACAGGACATACAGGTCATACAGAACATGCAGGGCATACAGGTCATACAGGACATACAGGTCATACAGGACATGCAGGGCATACAGGTCATACAGGACATACAGGTCATACAGAACATGCAGGGCATACAGGTCATACAGGACATACAGGGCATACAGGTCATACAGAACATGCAGGGCATACAGGTCATACAGGACATACAGGTCATACAGAACATGCAGGGCATACAGGTCATACAGGACATACAGGTCATACAGGACATGCAGGGCATACAGGTCATACAGGACATACAGGTCATACAGAACATGCAGGGCATACAGGTCATACAGGACATACAGGGCATACAGGTCATACAGAACATGCAGGGCATACAGGTCATACAGGACATACAGGTCATACAGAACATGCAGGGCATACAGGTCATACAGGACATACAGGTCATACAGGACATGCAGGGCATACAGGTCATACAGGACATACAGGTCATACAGAACATGCAGGGCATACAGGTCATACAGGACATACAGGGCATACAGAACATGCAGGGCATACAGGTCATACAGGACATACAGGTCATACAGAACATGCAGGGCATACAGGTCATACAGGACATACAGGTCATACAGAACATGCAGGGCATACAGGTCATACAGGACATACAGGGCATACAGAACATGCAGGGCATACAGGTCATACAGGACATACAGGTCATACAGAACATGCAGGGCATACAGGTCATACAGGACATAGAGGTCATACAGAACATGCAGGGCATACAGGTCATACAGGACATACAGGTCATACAGAACATGCAGGGCATACAGGTCATACAGGACATACAGGTCATACAGAACATGCAGGGCATACAGGGCATACAGGTCATACAGGACATACAGGACATACAGGTCATACAGAACATGCAGGGCATACAGGGCATACAGGGCATACAGGTCATACAGGACATACAGGACATACAGGTCATACAGAACATGCAGGGCATACAGGGCATACAGGTCATACAGGACATACAGGACATACAGGTCATACAGAACATGCAGGGCATACAGGGCATACAGGTCATACAGGACATACAGGGCATACAGGTCATACAGGACATACAGAGTAGTGTGTTTCTGATAACAGTGAGGTTGATGAGCAGTGTGATTGGCTGTGAATTGTTACAATCATTGATGACTTGAGACAATCATTCGTGACTTGAGACAATCATTGATGACTTGAGACAATCATTGATGACTTGTAACAATCATTGATGACTCGTGACAATCATTGATGACTTGTGACAATCATTGATGACTTGAGACAATCATTGATGACTTGAGACAATCATTGATGACTTGTGACAATCATTGATGACTTGTAACAATCATTGATGACTTGAGACAATCATTGATGACTTGTAACAATCATTGATGACCTGTAACTGTCTGTAGATAACTGCGACCATCAGTTGTGAAGTGAAATTGTGGACAAAATGGATTTTTTAATTTTTTTGTCTTTCTCTGTAAAATCATAATTGAAATATGCCTCTCGTCTTGTCTTGCTTGTTTGCTTGTTTGCTTGTTTGTTTGTGTGTTTGTTACTAAGAAGAGTTGTTTAGTGTGTACTCACAGACCTCGACCCCAACCCCGTCACAACGGACCGACTCTGGTTCGGTACGCACCAAGCACTCTCTCCCAGAAATTAAAACTTCCCGCTAATTAGTGAACGCTGGAAAAAAAAATGCAACTTGTTTTTTTCCCAGTTCTGTCCTAAATTGATGATGTTCTTTCAAGATTTTAAAAGGTGGGAGTTTTGACCATGTAAAGGGCTGAGGTTTTGACCACGGAAAAAGATGGGAGTTTTGACCATGTTAAATGATCATTTAGAAGGTCTAGTGCTTTCCGCTAAACCCAGAGGAGGAGTGTGTTGGGCAGTAAGTGATTCCAGTTATTATCACCATTAATGTTAATATTATTATTATTCATTATTCACTATTGAATTCAACCTATCCTCCAGTTTAAGCATTAAGTCAAATACTGACTTGGTGCTCACTGAGTTATCAAAGTCAGTTTATGACTTATTACGCTGGCAATCAACTGATAGATGAAGCTTTCTGCAATATAAAACGTTTTTTTCTTGATGTGTAACTTAATATTATATATTGTGGGTTTATGTATAGTTAGGTCTAGGTTAGGTTTGGTAAGGTGTTTGGTTATGGTGATTTAGGGAGTGTTTATATCACAGGCTGAAGGTGAACCAGGCATAACCTAGAACAAGTGGACTATTACACAGCTGGCTATGCCACTGTTGGAGGTACTGCTAGCTATGCTTCTATTGGAGGCACTGCTGGCTATGCCACTGTTGGAGGTACTGCTAGCTATGCTTCTATTGGAGGCACTGCTGGCTATGCCACTGTTGGAGATACTGCTAGCTATGCTTCTATTGGAGGCACTGCTGGCTATGCCACTGTTGGAGATACTGCTAGCTATGCTTCTATTGGAGGCACTGCTGGCTATGCCATTGTTGGAGGCACTGCTAGCTATGCTTCTATTGGAGGTACTATTGGCTATGCCACTGCTGGAGGTACTGCTAGCTATGCCTCTATTGGAAGCACTATTGGCTATGCCACTGTTGGAGGTACTTCTATCTATGCTTCAATTGGAAGCACTATTGGCTATGCCACTGTTGGAGGTACTGCTAGCTATGCCTCTATTGGAAGCACTGCTGGCTATGCCTCTATTGGAAGCACTATTGGCTATGCCTCTATTGGAAGCACTATTGGCTATGCCACTGTTGGAGGTACTGCTAGCTATGCTTCTATTGGAGGCACTATTGGCTATGCCACTGTTGAGGCATCTTCTATAAAGTGTACAAAAAGTGGTGAGTGATGCAGTCAAGAAAGTTTATTGATTAACTTTTGAATTAGAGATGAAGAAAAGTTTACAGCTTCCTGAGGAAAAAGACTGAACAGGAAAATGGCCACCAGCTGGAAGTTTAGGGACAAAAACCTCGAACCCTGGAGTGATCGACACTCTTCCTCACCTCATTATTGGAAAGAATAGTGTATTTCCCTCGTGTTAACTGCGGCTTGTTAAAAGTAGAGTTAATAGTTAAGCCTTTAGACTTATACATGCATAATTTAATTAGTTTTTAAGGCTGTTTTGCATCAGGAAATGAGATTGTTGTGATCAGTCTTGTTTTCCTGTGTCTGTCATTTATTTTGTGGGAAAATAATGTTAAATATCATATATATGTTATTTATGAGGAAGTACTTTTTGTGTAGCAAGATAAATGATTCGTGAAAGATTGGGAATCGAGGAAATACATATTATTACAATCAGAAGAGTTTATTTGGTTTTGGAGAGTATTATATACCTGGTTGATGGGGTTCTGGGAGCTCTTCAACTCCCCAAGCCCGGCCCGAGGCCAGGCCTGACTTGTGAGAGTTTGGTCCACCAGGCTGTTGCTTGGAGCGGCCCGCAGGCCCAACCCAGCCCGGTGGGGGTGGTTGATAGTATTTAAGCCAAACATCGACGTTATATCCATAGACCGACAGACAAGCTCCCAGGACAGTGTTGCGAGAATGAAAGACTGAAAGTCGGGCGCGAAGGTGTTGATCGACGTGTTGCAAATTGACATGCTGATCAATGTGTTGCAAATTGACATGCTGATC
The DNA here is from genome assembly GCF_040958095.1 of Procambarus clarkii. Classification (NCBI taxonomy): domain Eukaryota; kingdom Metazoa; phylum Arthropoda; class Malacostraca; order Decapoda; family Cambaridae; genus Procambarus; species Procambarus clarkii. Next base: position 26,346,341 of record NC_091202.1, on the reverse strand, counting down.
AATGTGTTGCAAATTGACATACCTCCGCAAACTGCACCGAGGGCGCTCTTATGTCGCCCTGATGGCATATTCGCTTCCGCCAATTCAAGAAGCCCTCAGCACTCCCCTCGTCCGATTGGCTAATCCTTTCCCGGGCGATACATATCGTCGGTAGACCAGATTTCAACTGATGCTTCGAGGCACTCCTGATTGCGCCGGTGGCCACTGGAGCCAATAGCATCAACCTGGAACCTGTGTCACCTCTGCAATCAGGTCATGAGAGAGAGCTTGCGTGTTCTGATCGCCGCTCAACGGGTGATCAGAACCACAAGAAGCAGCCATCTTGCCTCTAGGTCGGGGGAAAGAGGCAAGCATCTTTGACCGTTATACCGGTGGAGACAGAACCGGTTGGGCTTCCCTTACCCGGTAATGGGCTGTGACTATATAATCAGATTACGGGGCTTCGTACCTCCTCACAGCAGGTCATGAAGCGATGTCCCCAGCCGGATGTCCCCAGCCGGATGTCTCCAGCCGGATGTCCCCAGCCGGATGTCCCCAGCCGGATGTCCCCAGCCGGATGTCTCCAGCCGGATGTCTCCAGCCGGATGTCCCCAGCCGGATGTCCCCAGCCGAATGTCCCTAGCCGGATGTCCCTACCCGGATGTCCCCAGCCGGATGTCCCCAGTCCCTCCACCAGGGACGGGGGGGGGGGGGGGGTCGTCAGGGGGCGCCTTTCCCAGATACACACACACCTGGTAGTACCTTAGACAGGACTTACCAGCATATGTATGACAGGTGTGTATGACAGGTGTGTATGAAAGGTGTGTATGACAGGTGTGTATGACAGGCGATACATGACCAACAACGCTTCTCATTTTCTCTTTAACTTTCCGCAAACGACAGTGAATCTTTTTCTGGCACCTGCAGCCCACACATGCAGCTAGAGTGGCCACACCTGCAGCTCGAGTGGCCACACCTGCAGCTAGAGTGTCCACACATGCAGCTACAGTGTCCACACCTGCAGCTAGAGTGTCCACACCTGCAGCTTGAGTGGCCACACCTACAGCCCACACCTACAGCCCACACCTACAGCCCCCTCCCACTCACCAGAAGGAGATGTTCATCCCGGTGTTCAGTGTCGGAAAATCCGACACCATTTAATATATCATACAGACAGATAATATTTGTTGCTGTATTACCAACAAGTTACCCATAGAAAACGTAACTTGTAGTGGAATTACCGTCTATAGAAAACGGGATATCATCACCACATACTATTATAATTCACCAGCTATTCTGCTGGGAATTGTTCTTAAATACATTAGTCTTTGGACTTTACCATCATAAAAACATCTTATATAAATTAACTTAATTATCAATATTAAAGTAGAGTAAATGTGACCCTTCTATCATGTTCTGAAATCTGGACAATGTAAGCCAGGCGTCAGAGGGAGGAGGAGGGCAGCCATTGTTTATTGAGACCAGAGGCTCACACGGGAGCAAATTCGGCTCCTGTTAAATTTACTTGGACGTAGTGTTATGGAACCCAAAGGTGTACCATTGTCAACACGCTGTCTACAAATACAAGTTAAGTGTCTATCCGAAACCCGTTTATCATTCATTTATGGCCATTAATGTCAGGATATAGGGTTAGCCGGTTAGAACGCGAAATCGCCTCAAACTAAAGGTAATTAAGCCAGGTCTTCATGTTCCATGTACTGTTTTCTCTGATATACTTGTCATATATAGGTATCTGGCTTCACAGCTAGCGCACTTTTGACAGGTCAAGACGAGGATGCAAGATTGTGCACCAGTTACTGGGTGATATGGAAGCTACCTCAAAGAGGATAATTTGGTGTCTTCACCCTAGTTATACCTGGTGGACTAACCTGCTGTACTATAAGATAAGGAACCTCTTCAATGTTTAATAGTATGTAGTCTATTACTGTAGTTTGATTGGCTGCATATATATTAATTTAACCCCCCCTAATGTGTAGAGGATCGATTTGTGAGATTGAGATTATTGCAGAAATACAGTCCACTTAACATTATACAAATTGCTATCGAAGTATATAAATTAACGTAAATATAAATTCATATAAATTAAACAAATATAAATCTCACAGGTCGGTTCCCACATTATTTGGACCTTCGGAACCGGAATATTCGGTCCTTTGAACCCACATTTGGTCATCTTAGTACCGGATGAACCAGTTATCCAGTGGATTCATTAAATATACTAGTGCAGTGTTATTTAAACAAAGCCAGCCAGTCAAGACAGCGGCGAAGCCTCGTGGGAGCTCAAGAGCCTCCCTCAGCCCAGTTCAGCCTTAGTCAGCGGTTTCATGCACACCCACAGATATTTGGTGGCGTGTTATTTCGTGAAATGACAGCGCTAATATAGAATCCAGCCAAATTAGTGACTGTGTCTTCGCGAGATTGTTCACGGATTTCGTGGTGTTACATTTCGCGAGAGATTATCTACGAATTTGTGGACTTTATTTCGCGAGGTCACTAATAATATTTAATACTTCTAGATAATATTAGAAGTTTCATAGAGGCTAATTAAGAGGCTATTATCAATAATTGTGTATATTATTTCTCCAAAATAGAGAATCATTTAATATAAATTGCACTAGTGTTCTCAATATAATATTTACTAATTGCCAACCCACAACAGGGTAGGATATGACTAGTTGATCTATTATCGTTCATCCTAGTCCCATTATTACCATAGTCAGTTGTACTATATTGAATAACCTAACACCATTAATGAATGGTGCAGACCCTATTTTGGGTGTAATTTTTATCAACTCGAATTGAGTTGTATATATAATAATTTACTTATGATCATTACACCTTTGAGTGATTAATTAGTGTCTCTACCATCCTAGGGTGATATAGAAGAGCTAACCTAAAGGTACTTCCAGTGACACTGGTTTATCACTCAAATCATTAGTGTGGATGATTGTATATATATAATGTGTATTAATTTTAAGTGCTAACCTCTAGTAGAGGTAGGATTATTGCCTAGTGAGTTCAGAATTTACCCTAGGCTACCATCAGTGCTTGTTCAGTATTAGGAGCAGCCCAAGTACAAGTCCCACAAGGCTTCACCAACGAGCCAGTATGGATAATGCAGGGAGAATGAAAAGAACCCTTGCAGGTCTTAAAGGCCACTTAACAAGACAGATCAAGAAATGTGAAGATTTGTCACAACAATCAACAGTTGATTATGCTGACCTGGAAAGCTATTATCAAGCAGCTGCAGGTAAATTTGAGCAAATCAAATGTCAAATAGCAACATATGTGGCTGAACTTGCCAACACTAATTTATCAGAAACAGAAATAGACGACATTATGGTTGATCTTGCGAATTATGAAGATCACACTCAGGCCACGTTACAGCCTTATGTCAAATTAGTTGCCCAGAACAAGGCAACAGCAACAACAACAACAGTTGCATCTAATACGAGTCAAGCAGAAGCTCGACTCCCTCCAATTAATTTACCCACTTTCTCAGGAAAAGATGAGGAAGATTGGGATGAATTTTGGAACAAATTCGTTGACCTTGTAGACTCAAAACAATCTTTACCAAAGAGTAGTAAATTCTCTTATTTGCAAGGTCAATTATCAGGTGAGGCTAAAACAGTAGTATCCCATCTGAGATTAACTAATGATGGCTATGATCTGGCAGTAAAACTCCTCAAGGATAATTATGCTGATCCAGAAGTAAGAACATCACATTTAGTTCATGAGCTGTTGCATTTACCCCCACCGGAGGCTTCAGCTGATTCACTCCAAGTCTTCAAGCTGGAGGTAGAATCATTGATCAACGCCCTCAGCCTGACAGCAGATACAAACGGGGCTGAGTGGGTCTTGAAAATAATTGTCCAGGAGAAAATACCTAGGGACATATTGAGACAAATGAGTGCTCATTACAATAAAAGTATCTTATCCATGAATGAAATATCTGAAGGTTTAAAGTCAGTAGTTCATCAATTACGAACACATGACAAATTAAAACCACCAAGTAAACCCTCAGAAACCAATAATAGTAAACCACAGAGTACCAAAGGTACTCCAAATCAATCTAGACAATATAATTCAACACCAAAGTGGAACAGTAGCAGTGTGGGCGTATATGCAGTGGGACCCTCCAAGCCTATAGTTACTGTGTCACCCAAGAACATGACACCAAAGGGTACAGGAAGCTATGGAACATGTTTGTTCTGTAATGAGAAACATTCAATGTACCACTGCTCTAATTTTCCTGATAGTGACGCCCGTGTTGAGCGACTCAAAGATTTGCAACATTGCACGAGGTGCCTCAGGAAACATAACATCAAGGATTGTGATACCCAATTACACCCTTGTAATAGGTGTAACAAAGGTCAGCACCATGCAGCATTGTGCAGAGACACCAAAACAACGTCTCCAAACCCCAAGGTGGAAGATAGCATTCCCACCACAGTACAGTACTGCAAGGTGCAACAAACAAAGAGTGTCCAATCGGCAAAGTCTAAAGGTAATACGACTTTGCCTACTGCCCAAATTACCATCCTGAATAAGAGGGCCAAGGTCCATACCCGAGGGTTGTTTGACCAAGGATCCCAGAGAACATATATCACTAAAAAGTTGGCAGATGAACTACAATTAAGGCCTGTAGCCCAGATGTCATTCAACATCTCAGGGTTTGTAACAGATGCAGGACCTCAAGTCTACCAGGTGGTACAACCATCAGTACGTTTAGGCAGGTACATCTGTCGAGTACAAGCCATTGTGGTGGACAAAATACCAGTAGACCTACAAGTTCAAGGTCTGAGAGCAACAGCCAAATTCCTGAGAAATAGAGGAATAAAATTGGCAGATAATATTAAGTCTGATCACCTCACCGACTTCGGTCTCCTTGTAGGGACAGACTATTGTCATCGATTCATCGGTAGCCCTACTAAATATCAGGGTATAACCATGTTAAACTCTGCAGGAGGTAAATTACTCTCAGGCCCAGTATCAAGCCTGAGGAGACCTATGCCTGCAGATAAACAATACCAATAGAAATCTAAATATGTCAGCTGATTATATTTCTCCAGTAGCATTATACTAAGGAGATTACAGCTGACTATAGTAACAGAGGTTGATGTTAGTATCATCATTTGAAGCTGGAGATGAGTTCATGAGGCCTCAGTGGCAAATCAGTGAACAGTAGCCTAAAACAGCTACAAGTCACTGCGACCAATGTCACTGAACCCACTGCAGTCTCAGAACCATACTTTACTTTAATGATGAGCTATTCAATCTTCTGAATCAATTAACTAAATTAAACCCTAATAAATCTGATGACTGATTTGATACATTTATTATTTAATCAAGATGTATTCCATGGGCCTCAGTGTTTATATATCAGTGACCAGTTACCTGAAGAAACTTCAAGTTATATCTAATGTCACTGATCTCACTGCAGTCCCTGAATCATACTTGACTGTAGTACTTGATCACATTCAGTCTTCTGGGTTAAATAATATGTAATTAGGCTTGAATATTAGCCTTTCAAGAGTTGACAGGGAAATGAAATCGCATTAGACTTCTAACCCCTACAACTCTAGTACGGGACATCCGTCCTGTACGAACAGACACACAAATGTGTGATTACTAACTACTAACATCAAATTAATCTAATAATTCGAAGGAGGAGTATCGGTGTTCGTCTGTTCTAAATAGGACTTCGACCCGTGAGCAGCCCCCTGGGGAATTATGTCGGAAAATCCGACACCATTTAATATATCATACAGACAGATAATATTTGTTGCTGTATTACCAACAAGTTACCCATAGAAAACGTAACTTGTAGTGGAATTACCGTCTATAGAAAACGGGATATCATCACCACATACTATTATAATTCACCAGCTATTCTGCTGGGAATTGTTCTTAAATACATTAGTCTTTGGACTTTACCATCATAAAAACATCTTATATAAATTAACTTAATTATCAATATTAAAGTAGAGTAAATGTGACCCTTCTATCATGTTCTGAAATCTGGACAATGTAAGCCAGGCGTCAGAGGGAGGAGGAGGGCAGCCATTGTTTATTGAGACCAGAGGCTCACACGGGAGCAAATTCGGCTCCTGTTAAATTTACTTGGACGTAGTGTTATGGAACCCAAAGGTGTACCATTGTCAACACGCTGTCTACAAATACAAGTTAAGTGTCTATCCGAAACCCGTTTATCATTCATTTATGGCCATTAATGTCAGGATATAGGGTTAGCCGGTTAGAACGCGAAATCGCCTCAAACTAAAGGTAATTAAGCCAGGTCTTCATGTTCCATGTACTGTTTTCTCTGATATACTTGTCATATATAGGTATCTGGCTTCACAGCTAGCGCACTTTTGACAGGTCAAGACGAGGATGCAAGATTGTGCACCAGTTACTGGGTGATATGGAAGCTACCTCAAAGAGGATAATTTGGTGTCTTCACCCTAGTTATACCTGGTGGACTAACCTGCTGTACTATAAGATAAGGAACCTCTTCAATGTTTAATAGTATGTAGTCTATTACTGTAGTTTGATTGGCTGCATATATATTAATTTAACCCCCCCTAATGTGTAGAGGATCGATTTGTGAGATTGAGATTATTGCAGAAATACAGTCCACTTAACATTATACAAATTGCTATCGAAGTATATAAATTAACGTAAATATAAATTCATATAAATTAAACAAATATAAATCTCACAGGTCGGTTCCCACATTCAGCCTGTTCATACTGATGTTCATCCTGTTGATAAGGATGTTCACCCTAGTGTTCATCTTGGTGTTCATCTCACCGAGGTCTGGCCTCCTGCAGACTTAGACTGATCATTAATGTCAACCACCTTAAATATTTACTTCAAGAAATCTGATAATCATTTTGATTTACATTATTAGAAAAGTTTGATTATTTAATGTAAGGTTTTAGAGAAATGATTTAGCAATCAAAATGATTTAGTGACGCAGCGCCTCGTCCTGGGAACTTGTTCTAGCGGCCCTGTCTCTCTCTCTCTCTCTCTCTCTCTCTCTCTCTCTCTCTCTCTCTCTCTCTCTCTCTCTCTCTCTCTCTCTCTCTCTCTCTCTCTCTCTCTCTCTCTCTCTCTCTCTCTCTCTCTCTCTCTCTCTCTCTCTCTCTCTCTCTCTCTCTCTCTCTCTCTCTCTCTCTCTCTCTCTCTCTCTCTCTCTCTCTCTCAGTAGCAATATTTTGTACACATAATACATTACATCGGGCTTTACAGGAGTGATTTATGACAGCAAATATGCAAATCACCTGACTGTGAATTATGTGTTAGGAAGTTCTGTAAACCTGTATAGACTTGGTAGGTGACATAGCGGGAGCCGGTCGGCCGAGCGGACAGCACGCTGGACTTGTGATCCTGTGGTCCTGGGTTCGATCCCAGGCGCCGGCGAGAAACATTGGGCAGAGTTTCTTTCACCCTTTGCCCCTGTTACCTAGCAGTAAAATAGGTACCTGGGTGTTTGTCAGCTGTCACGGGCTGCTTCCTGGGGGTGGAGGCCTTGTCGAGGACCGGGCCGCGGCGACACTAAAGCCCCGAAATCATCTCAAGATAACCTCAAGATGACATATATTGTGTTGCAGTACATGAGGCAGCGAACCCGTAGGAAGGCAGAAGAGGAGCGTTCATTAAAATTATAAAATATTTCCACTGAACTGAAGACCTTAGCCTCGACAACACTAGCTGAGCAGGGAGTCGAACCTGTGTTCGCTACATTGCTTTTCATTTATTCAAATAAATGAATAACCGAGTGGAGCCGTCAGCACCGTGGTTGAGGCGCTTGTCCACGTGTCCACCAATATAATTCATAATATGTTCGTCTAAAATGAATGTGAAGCATTTAGAATATTGGTGTCCAATTGAACTATGCGTTTAAGTAATGAATCATATTTACATATCTCGCTCAGAAATGGTTTAATTGTTGACAAGCAATGAACTATTGCTTGATAGAGGAACGAATAATAATAGTCACTTGCTCTTATTTTACTACGAGTGATTCTGGCATGAAAGTCAATGGATTAAAATTATAATTAGTGGTGGTATATTTGTAATATATTTTATTAACTGCCGTGTCAGGGTGTTCATGATTAGTTTCCAGCTTGGGCGCTGTGATTGGTGCCGTCATGGGATCGAACTATTGAAGGGTTGTTTGTGGGGGAACAGTAATTAGTCAACGTTGACGCCAAGATGTAATGAGCTAAGGAGTATATTTAAGATGATCTATCTTGTATGTGTCAAGAGATGCACAGATCTCTACATTGACTTCTGGTATTAGTTCCAAGATGTTGTTCAGGTATAAGTTCTACGTTCATAGTTCCCAAGGGTATAATACCCTGGGGTACACCACCCCTGGGGTAATCTACCCCTAGGGTACCCACCTGGGGTACACTACCCATAGGGTACTCTACACTAGGGGTATTGTACATTGTACAATACCCCTAGGGTAGGGGAGGGGGGATTGGGGAGGGTAGTTGAGATGTGTCACAAGGGAGGGGGAGGGGCCACAGACACACCAACGCCAAGATCCCAATTGGATCTCAGCGGGCCAATTGGCAATATACCTTTCCAATGATCACTCACTGCAATTTAATTCTTTCCTCCCATCCACTATCTCCCTCTCCCTCCTACTCTTTCTCCAGTCTTCCCTCCACGCACCCCTCCCTCCCTCCTTTCCTTCTCTACCCTCCTGCGTCTTCCCCTCCCTCCCTCCCTCCCTCTCTCTCTCTCTCTCTCTCTCTCTCTCTCTCTCTCTCTCTCTCTCTCTTTCTCTCTCTCTCTCTCTCTCTCTCTCTCTCTCTCTCTCTCTCTCTCTCTCTCTCTCTCTCACTCTCCCTCTCCCTCTCTCCCTCAAGCAGAACCACGTGTTGCGAAATCTCTGGTAAGTAACAATACAATATGTAATTGTGTGTGTGTGTGTATGTGTGTGTGTGTGTGTGTGTACTCACCTAGTTGTACTCACCTAGTTGTGTCTGCAGGATCGAGCATTGACTCTTGGATCCCGCCTTTCGAGCATCGGTTGTTTACAGCAATGACTCCTGTCCCATTTCCCTATCATACCTGGTTTTAAAATTATGAATAGTATTTGCTTCCACAACCTGTTCCTGAAGTGCATTCCATTTCCCCACTACTCTCACGCTAAAAGAAAACTTCCTAACATCTCTGTGACTCATCTGAGTTTCAAGCTTCCATCCATGTCCTCTCGTTCTGTTACTATTCCGTGTGAACATTTCGTCTATGTCCACTCTGTCAATTCCTCTGAGTATCTTATACGTTCCTATCATGTCCCCCCTCTCCCTTCTTCTTTCTAGTGTCGTAAGGCACAGTTCCCTCAGGCGCTCTTCATACCCCATCCCTCGTAGCTCTGGGACGAGTCTCGTTGCAAACCTCTGAACCTTTTCCAGTTTCATTATATGCTTCTTCAGATGGGGACTCCATGATGAGGCGGCATACTCTAAGACTGGCCTTACGTAGGCAGTGTAAAGCGCCCTAAATGCCTCCTTACTTAGGTTTCTGAATGATGTTCTAACTTTTGCCAGTGTAGAGTACGCTGCTGTCGTTGCCTCAGGAGATAGATTAGGTGTTACGTCCACCCCCAGGTCTCTTTCACGCGTCGTTACAGGTAGGCTGTTCCCCTTCATTGTGTACTGTCCCTTTGGTCTCCTGGCCCTTTGGCCCTTTGGTTTTGGCCCAAAGGTTTGGCCCTTTGTGTGTGCGTGTGTGTGTGTGTGTGTGTGTGTGTGTGTGTGTGTGTGTGTGTGTGTACACAACCCTCCACACAGGGTTGTATTCCACATGTGGTGTCAGCCAGTGTTGCTACCCTCGTGGGGGGGCGGGGGGGGGGGCGGTTCTCCCGGCCAATCAATCGCGTCTTGACGAGAAACTCGCCATTATAAATTCAATATTCGGATTCCGTAATTCCTGCTGGCCTCGTGTTTACTGATCGTTAGGGAGCTGTCATTTACAACCACGCCACCTGTACCTGGTTGTTGTGGCTCCTCCCTACCACCAGCACCACCTACCACCACCACCTACCACCACCACCTACCACCACCTGCCACCATCACCGGCACCTCTCAGAAAAGAAAATTTCAGAGATGAACCTAACACAGGGAATATGTTAATGTCATTAAGGTTCTGAACGAATGGGGCGAGGAGCTGAGAACTACCATGACCTTACAAGAACCCAAAGAATGTATAGATGAACTATTTAGAGAATATTCGAATATTTATTATCATGCGAAGGAGGAGAGAAGAGATCTGGAAGAATAGTCCTTCACTAAGAAGCGAGTTTCAGGAAATACAGAAGGGCAAAATAGAGAATGAGGTCATTAGGAACCGCAAGGTTATACTTGCCACGAATGACAATCTTCTCATAGCAAGCTTGAAGCAAGTGTTAGAGGTGAACGAACAATTATAATTGGTAAACAGGTGTGAGTTATAAAACGATAAAACGAAGACAACAAATGGAATGCGAAGCACAATGGAGGAATGAAACAGGTGGAGAATGCAACTGAAGACTTGAGAAGGTCAGATAAAATACTTGTTCATTATTCGCAGGGAAAGTTGAGCATTAAGTCAAGAATGATGGAAGCTGTGAGAATGATAACATATCGTGAAGTGCTGATGGCAGCATCTTAGGAGGGGAAGATGTACTGGCTCTACAGACTGTCACAGAACGTGAGGAAAGCACATGAGCAAGAGACCAGAGAGAGAGATTTCATAAATTCTCCACAAAATTCAGGTTAGAGAGAGAAATTAACAAAAGAAAACGTAGGTTAGAGCCGGTCGGCCGAGCGGACAGCACACTGGACTTGTGATCCTGTGGTCCTGGGTTCGATCCCAGGCGCCGGCGAGAAACAATGGCCAGAGTTTCTTTCACCCTATGCCCCTGTTACCTAGCAGTAAAATAGGTATCTGGGTGTTAGTCAGCTGTCATGGGTTGCTACCTGGGGGTGGAGGCCAGGTGGAGGACCGGGCCGCGGGGACACTAAAGCCCCGAAATCATCTCAAGATAACCTCAAGATAGAGAGATTTAACAATGAAAACACTCGTCCAGTGAAAGTTATCTTCATGAACAGTAATTCAGTTAAATATATACTGGCAGAAAAGAGGAATTTGACCGATAGCTGGCAAGGGCAAACGATGTCAAAGATTTTAATCCCCGGAAAATAGACTGAAATATAAGTAACCGCCACAGGGGTGATGAGACATGGAGAGAAAAGTTAGTAGACGCAGCAGACAAAACTTTCTTGAGGCAACAATGACAGAACCATCAAAAGTATGAGAAGAGGACCCACCACCACCAACGCTAGACCTAATGCTTACCCAAAATCAGGCTCATGTAGAGAACATAGAATATGAGGCGCCCGAAGGTGGTAGTGAACACTACACAATGTGTTCAGAGTTCATAGTGTAGCTGCAGGATGGGGTTAGATCAAGATACAAGTTGAGGAATTAAAGTGATTGTAAACCCGGGGACTACATGATAGTTAGGTTCAAGTATTCTTACTAGTGCTGGAGTAAGTAAGGAGGAGAGTAACGGAGCTCCTGGCAAGGATAAACTTGGTAACGTAGGAGTAATGTGACCTTAGCAGTGTACCGTCTTCTCTCTCAAGCTTAATATACTTCTACTTCTTAGTTACCAAAAATAAGACAATACAAATGAAGGCTAGATAGACTGCATCTTCAATGACTGTCCAAAAACATTTGATATTGTTCCTAATAAAACACCTTTGATAAGATTGAGAAACAAGCAGGAATTACTTGGAAAACACTGAAGAGTGTAAAACTTCAATAAAGACTCAATACAATATATATATATATATATATATATATATATATATATATATATATATATATATATATATATATATATATATATATATGCCAGAGCTAAGAGTGCTAAGCTTGGAAGATAGGTCAAAGGAACTCAATCTCACTACCCAAGACGAGAGAAGTAGCAAGCGGAGCATGATCACGACCTATAAGATACTCACAGTTTCTCAAAAATTAAGAGGAAGTCGACGAAGAGGACAGAGGCATTGAGGGCATTATCAGGGGGGAAAGCGCCAAGCCATTACGACTATATAGCCCTGGGAAAGGATCAGGATAAGGATTTGGGATGGGACGGGGGAAAGGAATAGTACCCCAACCACTTGGACACTCAGGGATTGAACGCCGACCTGCATGAAGCGAGACCATTGCTCTACCGTCCAACCCAAGTGGCTAGACAGAAGAGGACAGAGATGGAAGCTAGAAAGGCAATAGAGTGTAAGAACTATCATGAAATACTCGAACCCAGCACAACAGTCAACAAATCAAATGCGACGACAGAAGATAACGTGGAAACTGATAACACAAATAGAACAACAAATCCAGTATAGTCGGGGCACCAAGAGCTGCACCTCACCTAACCCCTAGCCACTGTAAAGTAAGCAATATTAGGTTACACCCCCCCCCCCCCCCACACACACACACACACGATAGGGTATGATAGAGAAATGGGACAGGAGTCATTGCTGTAAGCAACCGATAGCTGGAAAGGCGGGATCCAAGAGTCAATGCTCGATCCTGCAAGCACAAATAGGTGAGTACAAATAGGTGAGTACACACACACACACGCAGTCTGAGGGACGAAATAAAAGTCTTTAATATAAAATGTTGTTGAGACGCTAACAGGATAAGAAGTTGCCGGAGAAGATATGAGACAGCGAGTGAATGGTATTTAAGAAGGCTGGATCAGACGTCGCTGAAAAGCCTTAATCCAGCCCCCAAGTCCAGACGAGTCTCCCCTCCCAAGGACACTGAAAAGAAGTCTCAACAAAAACGGGAAGTAGTTACAGCTTCGCCAAGAGAGGAAAAGGGCTATTTTTTTCTGTTCCTTTTTAGAGAAAATTTTCAGCAAGATTCATCCTTATTAATAGTGAAGCTATGAAAGGGAACGATGAGAGCATGGTAAGAGGTGTGAGAGAGAGAGAGAGAGAGAGAGAGAGAGAGAGAGAGAGAGAGACAGACAGACAGACAGACAGAGACAGAGAGAGGGAGAGAGAGAGAGAGAGAGAGAGAGAGAGAGAGAGAGAGAGAGAGAGAGAGAGAGAGAGAGAGAGAGAGACAGACAGAGAGAGAGAGAGAGAGAGAGAGAGAGAGACAGACAGACAGACAGACAGAGACAGAAAGCCACATTCCTTCTAGAACACTGTGATGATTGCACATATGTATATCATTGTAGCATATGGCGTGTTGTGTTATCTAGAGAGAACACTCAAGATAACCGGTCCGACTGATATCTCAGACAATAGACCGATAAGCCACGCTAACTAGCACTATAAAAAATATATAATATGCTTGCAAGCACGCCACAGCAAGCTACCAGAAAATTATTGACCTCTGGCACTCCTGGAAAACTGATGCCTCCTGGGAGGCTCTGGGACCAGATTCACGAAAGCACTTACGCAAGCACTTACGAACGTGTACATCTTTCCTCAATGTTTGACGGCTTTGGTTACATTTATGAAACAGTTTACAAGCATGAAAACTTCCCATTCAACTGTTGTTATTGTTATAAACAGCCTCCTGGTGCTTCGGAGCTCATTAACTGTTTAATATTTGTAAACAAAGCTGCCATAGATTGAGAAAAGATGTACAGGTTCGTAAGGGCTTGCGTAAGTGCTTTCGTGAATCTGGCCCCTGGTTAAGAGCGTCGTAACCAAGTCAATATACATTATACACCCAAGATTGTGTATCTTACTCCTCTGTGTATATACACTGAAGATACACTCAAGTTTTGGAGTATTTTAAGGATTCTAGAGAGGAAATGAGTCACAATAACGTGAGTGGACAGATACAAGCGGCAGACACTGTCTGTCTCTTCCGTCTCTTGCTTACTAACTGTCATTACCGACCCCTTTCAAGGATCTTTATTTATATGTTGCTGTGTTATTTTTGGGTTTCTTGCTAGCTTTTTCCTTACGCTGTAACTGGTAGCCGGTGGTGTCTGGAATAGTCTGTCTGTCTACCCAACATCCACTTCTTTATCCCTCTATTCACATCCACCCCCTCTTCTCCATCTTTCTTGCTTCCATCTTCCCTCTTCTTCTCCTCTCTCTTCTTCCCTTATTCTTGTCCCCTTCTCTCGGAAAATGTATTATTAATTATCATTGACAGAACTGTATGAACCTCTTAGGAAATATATTATTACGAGAAGTTAAAACTCTAGGGAAATCACACCAAATGTTTCACACTTGACCATGATAATTCCTTGGGGGTCTTTATAAATGCAATTATTTCTTGAAGCATTTAACTTAGGCCGACATGGACCAGTCTATGTTCATCCCGACCATAGAGGAGTAATGATCCATGCATCCCAGATCATTACTCATGTAAAGTTGGCTGAGGCTAAGCCCCAAGTGCCCTCCTGCATGCACAACCAGGTGAATACACACACACACACACACACACACACACACACACACACACACACACACACACACACACACACACACACACACACACACACACACACACACACTCACACACTCACACACACACACACACACACACACACACACACACACACACACACACACACACACACACTCACACACACACACACACACACACACACACACACACACACACACACACACACACACAACACAGCATTACAACCAATCACAATTATATATAATGGGGGGAGACACGACACGCGGCCACTTTATCAACAATGGGCTGCAACACTATTGTCAAGGAACAGACGACCGTTCCCTTGGTCGTCTTTATAACGTAGCTCACGCCAGCCATTCACCAGCGACCTGGACGACACGACGACACGACAATGTTACACAGACGCTGCAGGCTACTGTATTATATACTGTATTATATACATAATACAGTACTGCCAGACACTGTATTATATCTCCTTTAATACAACATCTCCACTACACCAAGTTGCATCTATTGGCTAATAATAATGTACAAATGAATCACATTAACGTCATGTATCAATGATAAAATCAGTAGGAGCCATGAGGGAGAGAAGGGGGATTCGAACTTGTACACTTGGTACTCCTAAGCACACGTTTTAAACCACTGGACCATGATATGCTACAAAATCTCCCAGGTTACAGGGTCATGGGCCCAGGTTCTCGGCTCTAACATAGACCAACCACGCCTCAGGTCCAAACACGTAGTGGTTGGTTATTCTCGTTTCTTCTCAACTTCCAGTAGCTTGTCTTAAGAAAATGGTCCATGTGTTTACTGACGCTGGGAGCAGCTCTCATCAGTCTTTAAAAGTTGTTTTAGTGTTTTGAGTCTTGAAAGTGGCTTTATTTTGTAATTTATAAGTTTTTTTTACTTTTGAAGCTGGGTGTACTTTATTGGTGGCTGCTTTAGTGATTGCAAATTGATGAAGTGTTGTTAATTCGTGATATAAATGGCTAGATGAGTCATATAGTGTACTCTTGTATACAGCACAGCAACTGATACTCTCTCTCTCACCTTCCTCCTCACTCCTCCCTCTCCCTTCACTTTCAACCTATCTATTCTTCTCTGCTCTTCCTCAACAGTCTCCTTCTATCCCTGTCACCTCTCCATTTCTCTCTACACTCTCTCCCCCCCAGAGATCCTGACTACAAGAGAGAGGTGTACCCTCACCATCCTAGCTACAAGAGGGGTCTACCCTCACCATCCTAGCTACAAGAGAGAGGTCTACCCTCACCATCCTGGCTACAAAAGGGGTCTATCCTCACCATCCTAGCTACAAGATAGGGGTCTACCCTCACCATCCTGGCTACAAGAGAGAGGTCTACCCTCACCATCCTGCCTACAACAGGGGGTCTACCCTCACCATCCTGGCTACAAGAGAAGGATCTACCCTCACCATCCTCGCTACAAGAGGGGTCTACCCTCACCATCTTGGCTACAAAAGAGGTCTATCCTCACCATCCTGGTTACAAGAGAGCACACACACACACAGAGTGAGGATAAAGAGGTCTATCCTCACCATCCTGGCTACAAGATAGGACATACACACACACACAGAGTGAGGATAGAGAGGTCTATCCTCACCATCCTCGCTACAAGAGAGAGGTCTACCCTCACCATCCTGGCTACAAGAGAGGTGATCTATCCTCACCATCCTAGCTACAAGAGAGCACACGCACACACAGAGTGAGGATAGAGAGGTCTATCCTCACCATCCTGGCTACAAGAGAGGACACACACACACAGAGTGAGGATAGAGAGGTCTATCCTCACCATCCTGGCTACAAGAGAGCACACACACACACAGAGTGAGGATAGAGAGGTCTATCCTCACCATCCAGGCTACAAGAGAGGACATACACAATATGATACAGTTTCCAGAGGTAATAAAGAGAGCCAGGAACGATATCTGGCAGACATTTGAAGTCTTTATGGGAATATGACATGAGCCTCGCCTGCCACACGTATTATTGACATTCTTAGTAAACAATGGCCACTTTTATTACATAGTTTGGCGGAGTGCGTGGTGTGGGGTGCGCAGCTGGTGCTTCACTTGTTCTCTCACTCTCTTGAGTGTGTTTTGAGGCACTCACATGTACTCACCTACATGCGCTCATCTACATGTACTTGCAGCATCAATGATCTGCATCTGTTTTTGCCTCTGGTTCGTAGTTTAATGACATGAGTATTCAAGCTGACAGGTGTGTAGGGACCCGGGGCCCCTACACCTAGTGGAGGGACATCAGGTGTAGTGTTGGAATGTGAGGTGTAGTTGGCACATTATATTATGTCTCGGTTACACAGAACACCTTCGGATATATTTTCCCAAGGTGACTGACAGCGGTGTGTGTGTGTGTGTGTGTGTGTGTGTGTGTGTGTGTGTGTGTGTGTGTGTGTGTGTGTGTGTGTGTGTGTGTGTGTGTGTGTGTGTGTGTGTGTGTGTACTCACCTAGTTGTGTTTGCGGGGGTTGAGCTCTGGCTCTTTGGTCCCGCCTCTCAACCGTCAATCAACAGGTGTACAGATTCCTGAGCCTATCGGGCTGTGTGTGTGTGTGTGTGTGTGTGTGTGTGTGTGTGTGTGTGTGTGTGTGTGTGTGTGTGTGTGTGTGTGTGTGTGTGTGTGTATGTGTGTGTGTGCCCTAGTCTCAGATACTTAGTTGTATCCATCAGTTAGACCATCATTCCTCCCTGGCAGTGTAGCTTCGCCTACACCAGAACGTTCGCTATACACCACCAGAACGTTCGCTATACACCACCAGAACGTTCGCTATACACCACCAGAACGTTCGCTATACACCACCAGAACGTTCGCTATACACCAAATACACAAAAAAACGCTATTTGGATATACACAACTTCCCATTACCAAAATTATTGCACATATCCCCCTCAGAAACTGAGAATAATCTCTTGACAGACAAATATCCTCCTAAAGATGCCTTCAGATGTATGGAAATGCGGTTATCGTCTTCACAATGGGAATCTGTATGAGATCTTTGTGGCTATCGTCTCGGAATACGAGTTTATGACCTGTTTTTTTCCTGTATTCATGGCTGCCTGCAGAACAACTTGTAGTCGTTTTGTATAGTTGTTTAATAGTTTAGTGACAGTTAGGAGCATTCTCTAGTATTGAGCAGTGAGTCCTGACTCACTGAGCAGTGAGTCTAGACTCACTGGGCAGTGAGTCTAGACTTACTGAGCACTGATCCTCGACTTACTGAGCAGTTATTTATATATATATATATATATATATATATATATATATATATATATATATATATATATATATATATATATATATATATATAATTCATGTATATATATTTTAAATAGGAGACGCAGGAAAACTGAAAATGTTAATTAACATTAAACCAGAGCTTTTATAGAAGCTACTTATATATCATAATATATATAACTCTTCTAAACATATATATCATATATCACCATCATGACTTACGGCATCAAACACATTTCTCTACATTCTGAAGGAGAAATTGTCTCGCTTACATATTATTTTATTCTAATTTTCCTTATTTAAGAAAAAAAACTTTTGCGGCAGTGCGCATCAAGTGGAAACTTTTGGGCTATGATGGCGGGCATCGCCCAAGCTTAAGTACAGGGCAAAAGTTGGGTATATTTCTGAGCTCCGGGACCAGAACTCTTCCCTCGACGTCTGTTGAATAATTCAGCTGGATCACACAATCGTCAGCATCTAAATGACTAGTTTATGACAGCTTGCATGAGGGACTCCGCAGCCTCCATGCCTCATGCCACAACTGACAGCCTGCTTGCTCCCTCACGCACCAGTGGACAAAAAAAAAAAATTCATTTTTTGTTAGATTTTGTTTCACAGAAATGATAAAATGTGGTAAAAGTAGAATAGTCTTCTGTTGATGACTCGTCGAAAAGCTGTGTTTTGAAATTGTTTCAAATAAGAACCGGTTGATTTTAGGGAGCCGGTCGGCCGAGCGGACAGCACGCTGGACTTGTGATCCTGTGGTCCCGGGGTCGATCCCGGGCGCCGGCGAGAAACAATGGGCAGAGTTTCTTTCACCCTAAGCCCCTGTTACCTAGCAGTAAAATAGGTACCTGGGTGTTAGTCAGCTGTCTCGGGCTGCTTCCTGGGGGTGGAGGCCTGGTCGAGGACCGGGCCGCGGGGACATTAAAGCCCCGAAATCATCTCAAGATAACCTCAAGATAAGAAGATAAATGAAGATAGGGGCTTGAATGTGGTGTTCGTGTTTATGTATATATATATATATATATATATATATATATATATATATATATATATATATATATATATATATATATATATATAATATTATGGAGACTTGAAGTCTTACTGCAATTCCAGTTAATACCTCTAAGACCCTTCCTCATTGTGATCGTTCATTGTCTGGTCGATATGAACCCCGGTCTCGTACTTTCCAGGCCTGTGTTCGAGTCCGCAATTACCCAGTACATATTACCATACAGAAACAAGGAACCCAACTTGCCCATCACTACCATATACCCCCCCCCCTGCCCCAGCCCCCCCCCCCTAATAATAAGCTTAGTAACTTCCGATATTCAGTTTTCTCTGAGGTTTATACAACGTGAAACACATTTATGGTACAGATATATAGTGAAGATTCCATTCATTTACGAAGAATAATGAATGATAAATAACAGTGTTTGGTAAGAAAGTAGAGTTCTCTGGTTGGTCTCCTCCTCCTCCTCCCGTCTCTGCCATAAACGCCTCGCTCCCTCATAATACCTGTAACTAACAGTAATGAGTAGAGTTATCACGCACACCTGGCGACTTATCCCTTATAATGAGGCCTTCAAGACTCCGCTCACGCTCAAGCATCACCTTCAAGTATTTGAGAATAATTTTCACCTGATGTGTGTGTGGGGGAAACTTTGCTTGGCTGACTTTGCTGGGAGCTTGGAACCTCTCCTGGATCTTGTTGACTCTGCTGGGACCTTGGGAACTCTCCTGGCCAGATATGACCAGTCCAGCAACGTGGAGGCCTGCTCGAAGACCGGGCCGTGGGGACACTAAGCCCCGGAACATCTCCAAGGTAACTCCAAGGTAAAGCCCTTGTTACCCTACTGGAACCTTGGGAACCCTGGAAACTACCGAGGCCCTGATCACAACTACTGTGGTAAAGGGAGATTAGTCACTACCATAGATTAAGATCTATCACCTTATAGAGTGGTATTAAAGCCACTACCATAGATTAAGATCTATCACCTTATAGAGTGGTATTAAAGTCACTACCATAGATTAAGATCTATCACCTTATAGAGTGGTATTAAAGCCACTACCATAGATTATGATCTATCACCTTATAGAGTGGTATTAAAGCCACTACCATAGCTTAAGAACTATCACCTTATAGAGTGGTATTAAAGCCACTACCATAGCTTAAGAACTATCACCTTATAGAGTGGTATTAAAGCCACTACCATAGCTTAAGAACTATCACCTTATAGAGTGGTATTAAAGCCACTACCATGACTCAAGAACCAACTTCAGTCCTCACTTTAAATCAATAATAAAGTTCACTCTCAGTGTATATAACTTAATATTCGAAAACTTTATTCATAAATTGTACATGAATAATAAAGTTTTCGTACAAAGTTTCAAAAATATTATTCATTTAAAACAGAAAATTACAATAATAATCTCTCAATGATCGTAAAAGTTCTCCATCATATTTCAGGTGCATTATATATTTATTTATTTATTTCTCATTTTAATAATTTATAGCAATTGAATGGGAAATGTATAATGAAATTGTGCAGTGAACAATGCTAAAACACTTTCTTTACCTTCAGACACTCTTAGATATGCTCAGACACTTTCAGATATGCTCAGACACTCTTAGATATGCTAAGACACTTTCAGATATGTTCAGACACTTTCAGATATGCTCAGACACTATTAGATATGTTCAGACTCTCAGATATGATCAGACACGCTCAGATATGCTCAGACAATCTCAGATATGCTCAGACACTCAGATATGCTCAGACACTCAGATATGCTCAGACACTTTCAGATATGCTCAGACACTCTCAGATATGCTCAGACACTCAGATATGCTCAGACACTCAGATATGCTCAGACACTTTCAGATATGCTCAGACACTCTCAGATATGCTCAGACACTCAGATATGCTCAGACACTCTCAGATATGCTCAGACTCTCTCAGATATGCTCAGACACTCTCAGATATGCTCAGACACACTCAGATATACTCAGACACTCTCAGATATGCTCAGACTCTCTCAGATATGCTCAGACTCTCTCAGATATGCTCAGACTCTCTCAGATATGCTCAGACACTCTCAGATATGCTCAAACACTCAGATATGCTCAGACACTCTCAGATATGCTCAAACATTCTCAGATATGCTCAGTGTCTAAATTATATATTCTCATATAGTACAGATAATATATATAATATTCAGAACGGCTTCATTCATTTCTTCGCAAAGATGAATGTATTAATTTGTTTTTAAATCAGGAAAAAAAACATTCTAAAAGATAACTCTTATTTTGAGTGAACATAAATGTGGTTCTTAATGTTTAATATATATACTCTTACTTACATTTAAATGTCAGAGGGTCGGCACTTGGTGCATTGTCTCTTCTTCACTGAGTAAAGCTGTCAGGTTTAAAGAAGGATTTAAAATCCTCGAATCCATTATATATTAATGTTGTGTTCTGTAAGTCGGTGGTGTTGGGGAGTTGTTTTATGGTTTAATATATATTTGTATATATTTAATAACCTAGAAGGGGTACCACCTCTGGTGCAAGTGTAGGGACCCATAGCCTCGGAGAAGAAAATAAAGAGTACTTAGAGAAGACCTTGTGGATCCTCACTGAACACTTTGATATTTTCTTCTCCTACCACCCCTATTCTTTTGGTATGTGTGTATATTTATCTAACTTTATTTGAAAATGTCATTACACAAAAAAAGTTACAATATTGATACGTGTATATATTTACGTGTATATATTTACGTGTATATATTTACGTGTATATATTTACGTGTATATATTTACGTGTATATATTTACGTGTATATATTTTGTATAATGTTTTATTGCCTTGGTGTTTCAGTTCATAATGATTTGAATGAATCTTTGAACATATATATTTTTATTTTAGCAAATTTTGTTTTATTTACTGCTTTATTATATTCTTTATGTGGATTGGTAATGGAGTATTATCTCTTATTTATGTGACGTTGGTGACATTGGTGGACTTACTGGTATGTACAAGCCCAACATTCTCAAAGTTCTGCACCTGGCCCAACTTTGTGGACAGCCAGTAGTTGGTACCCATAACACTAGGCTCTCGACCTTCAGCAGTTTCATGCTGAAACTGTCTTTCTCAAGACTATCACTCCATCAGTGATCATACCTTGGCTGACTCGCGTATGGAACCTGTTCACTCAACAGGTTGAGATCAGGTCAACTGATCACATATGAAGGCTCTCGCACACAGCTGGCTATGGGCTCATTCTGTTCCTTATATGAATGTTATCTTGAGGTTATCTTGAGATGATTTCGGGGCTTTAGTGTCCCCGCGGCCCGGTCCTCGACCAGGCCTCCACCCCCAGGAAGCAGCCCGTGACAGCTGACTAACTCCCAGGTACCTATTTACTGCTAGGTAACAGGGGCATTCAGGGTGAAAGAAACTTTGCCCATTTGTTTCTGCCTCGTGCGGGAATCGAACCCGCGCCACAGAATTACGAGTCCTGCGCGCTATCCACTAGGCTACGAGGCCCCCTTGTATGAGGAATGTTTCTCTAACTTTATTCCCAATGATGCATATTATAAACTCATGAAATAAATAAGTCTCTACGAGCAGGCTACAGATAGGCTGAGGTAGGATAAGAACTCTGGTACTTCACCTTATACTTCTTCTAGCACACTGCCCTTGTATTATGTTTTTTACTAAATTGAAAATTTAGATGTTTATTGAACTTTATGTTACCTATATAATAATTCAATTCATTTTCTCCTTCGCAGGTATGGCTTGAGCCTTGAGTGGAGGGAACATTTGCGGGTTTTAACGGTAAAGTAACCAACCCTCGGACCTCTCTTGTCGCATAGTCACGTTCAAGACTTGATACTTAATCATACAGTGCCTCTCCCTCTCTAATCCCTCTCCCCCTCTCTACCTCCCCTCTCTTTTTCTCTATCTCTCAGGCTTAGATGTGTGTGGTGTGTGGTGTGTGGTGTGTGGTGTGTGGAGTGTGGTGTGTGGTGTGTGGTGTGTGGTGTGTGGTGTGTGGTGTGTGGAGTGTGGTGTGTGGTGTGTGGTGTGTGGTGTGTGGAGTGTGGTGTGTGGAGTGTGGTGTGTGGGAGGCGACCAGTTTGCTAAGCACGGCGGGTTCCCAGTACTGGGCAGAACATGTACATACTTGCCACTTATGACCAAAGTATGATAGGTAAAAAAATTTTTTTATCTTGTCGTCATGTGTGTATATCACTTCTCGATATGACAGAAACATAATGCAGTAAATATATTTCACGATCGAGCTATTAATGGTCCGAGTTTTTGCGTTTGAATAAGTTTGTCACAGTGCCTCGTGGCAGCCTTTTCTTTGATGCCTATTGAGATTCGCCCATGTTTGGCACGTTCCCATGAGTAATTACTGGGAAAAAATATGTGAAGTTATCCCCAAGAGTCTGGCCTCCATCCTCGATCAGACATTTTCATATATATATATATATATATATATATATATATATATATATATATATATATATATATATATATATATATATATATACATATATATATATATATATATATATATATATATATATATATATATATATATATATATATATATATATATATATATATATATATGCTACCTTGGAAGGATGGTAAGGAAGTGGTATGGGACTACACGTGCGCTGCCACATTGGCCAGTACCTACCTCCACTACAGCACACGTGAAAGCGGTGGTGCTGCTTCTTTCAGGGAATCGCAGAAAATTATTAAATATAGAGGTCTAGCACACTGCTACAGCTTTGTTCCGATCGGCTCGGAGACCCTCGGTTCGTGGGGAAAATGTGCATTGAAGTTCCTGAAGGAATTGGGGGACAAATTGATCAGCGTTACAAAAGACCAGAGAGCAAAAAGTTTCTTGTTCCAGCGCCTCAGTGTTGCGATTCAGAGGGGAAATGCCTGTTGCGTCTTGGGCACTAGTCCAACTTCAGAGGAATTCGAAGAAGTGTTTGACTTGCAACAATGATCGAACCCGTCTGTGACATTCATCAATGTTTCCCATTGTTGTGTTTTTCAAGAGATCCATAACCTTTAAGCACCTTTTTGCATTATTATTTTTGTATCAACCCATGTATATCTTGTAACCATCAAATGCATAATAAAACACAAAAAATAAAAAAGGAAGGGGGTGGTAGGAGAAAAGCACACAGAAACTGTATTGGAGGGGATCTAAACATTCCCTCTAATGCGTTATGCGTGGTTTCCTCCGAGGCTATGGGTCCCCCTTCTTCCAGCTAGAGGTGGTACTCTACTTTAATATATATATATATATATATATATATATATATATATATATATATATATATATATATATATATATATATATATTGCCACAAAATGTGCAAGAGATGCATTAGACTCTGTGCAATAAGCTAGAGTGTTTGAACAATAAAAATTCTTCTTAATATTACACTTATCTATATTTTAATGACGGAGGAAATATATTACACAATATAATGACATATGAGATTGTGATATACACAGAGGAAAATATTAAAAAACACTTTTATATTCGACAAGTTGCTAAATGATCCCGGGGACGAAACATGAATTAATAATAATACATTTCTATGTATCACAGCTGAGAGTGAACACTTTGTAAATAACCCGTCGAGCAGTTGCAGTCTAAAACCTTTTGTGCAGTAGGAAATTTGTGCTGTCATCCTTGTGTGGGTTTTCTGCTGCTGGAGACGTTCGTTAATGGTTTGGGGGTCACTTGGGGTCACTGGGGTCACTGGGGGTCACTGTGGGGTCACTTGGGGTCACTTACCTGCAGCTAAGGCTTCCGATACAGTATCTACATCTTCAAATATATATTTATACATTATTTATGTTATTTAAATGAGTCTTCCTCTCTCTCTGCTACTCTCATTTTCTTGGGTGTTGGACTTAAGACCTATCAACGTGTAGGATAAGGCCGGACTTTCTCTCTTAATCCTACAAGTTCTTTCCACGTCTGGCTACTGAAGACGTTTGGGCTATGTTGTGTGGGTGTCTGGGATGCTCCCGGACGTAGGTTCGAATCCTCGTCACGGCCCTTGTGGATTTGTTCATTTGATGTGTGGGTGTGTTGCAGTGCAATAGTGCCCACTTTGGCCTGCTTGCAACACCATGGTCCTGTTGCATGCCTGCTTGCAACACCATGGTCCTGTTGCATGCCTGCTTGCAACACCATGGTCCTGTTGCATGCCTGCTTGCAACATCATGGTCCTGTTGCATGCCTGCTTGCAACATCATGGTCCTGTTGCATGCCTGCTTGCAAGCCCATGGTCCTGTTGCATGCCTGCTTGCAACATCATGGTCCTGTTGCATGCCTGCTTGCAAGACCATGGTCCTATGACCTTTCAAACTCCCACTAAGGCCCCCCTGTGACCATCATTCTGAGAGCTCAATTTATGGCATACATGATTTAATAAATGGTTGTAAATCCTTCAAGTAATATTACATTTGCAAACAGCAACGCTAAAATTATACTCTGAAGGATTTAATCTTACTGCTCACACAGTAGATTTGGGGGACATCAATTTTAAAGTTCACTTTGAAGCACGGAGGATATTGTCGCTACGTGAAGCGTGGCGATGTGAACTCCGGCCAAGTTTCACAGGTGTGTTTCACAGCTGTGTTTCACAGCTGTGTTTTACAGCTGTGTTTCACAGGTGTGTTTCACAGGTGTGTTTCACAGGTGTGTATATTTTTGAGAAGTGTATATTTTTGACAAGAGTATGTGTACTTCACAGAAGTGTAGTATATATATATATATATATATATATATATATATATATATATATATATATATATATATATATATATATATATATATATATCTCCCAGGGGTATGTTCTTTCCTATGAGTACGGGGTTTCTAATGAGTTAATTTCACTATGCATGCTTACTTGTTTCTAGAGTGAGTAGAACCGAGCTCCTGGGCTCCGCCTTGTAGCTATTGTACTTGGTATTTTAATACTGGGCAACATTCCAGTGGACCACCATACTTAAGCTTGAAGTTAAGAATAGTTAAAGCTTCCTTGAGTTCCGCTGAAGTTTGTTCCATTAGTTCCATTACAACAACGACAGGCCTATGCTGCTGGGCTGTAGGCCTGTGTTGGTGTTAGCATAATGCTTGTCCCATGCTACAGTACAAAGTCTATCGTACAGTAGTAGACTTTTGCTTCCAAAAATGTAATGCAATGAAAACATTCCAATTACCTGTTGATGACCAGACCACACACTAGAAGGTGAAGGGACGACGACGGCATTCTCAATCGACTTGAGAATGGTTCAGGACGGACCGAAACGTCGTCGTCCCTTCACCTTCTAGTGTGTGGTCTGGTCAACACACTTCAGCCCCGTTATTGTGACTCATCACCTGCATTCCAATTACCTGGAGAGCAATTTGAGGAAAACATTGTTAAGTGAAACAGGAGGTTGAATATTACCACAAAGATGAAGGTATCCGGCTGTTGAGCAGTGAGGAGGTCATGACCCTGGCGTAATGGGTCTGGCCAGCGGCCAATATTACCAGCTGGAATACGCAGTAACGCCTAGAATTACAGAAATATGCTTGTGCTTCCCTACACCCGGAACACCTCTTTTTCACCGAGATGTTTACGCTTGAGACATGAAAGAGAGGCCGGAAATACAATGACACGGAGCTAATTACATAGCGAAATTAGGACGATACTCCACCTAAGGCAGCGAAGAATTGAGGTAAACTCATATGTTTGGCTAGTGTGTCGTGGTTGCCCTACATGATAGAAGTCCTAACCATTAATGGGATGTCTGTGTATTGTATCCTTACGTTACGACGATCCCATTTCTATAATGGGATGATGTGTGTAGACGATCTTACAAAGATCATCTTTTAATTGATCACTTAAAAATGGATCCAGATTGTACAAACCATTTCTAATATTTGTTGAACGGCTTTGTAATTTGTATTAAAGCGGATTTATTAAAATTTCTATTAAAAGTGATTTTACAATTTGTTATTGAAGAAGACCTTTCCCAACATGTACCTTAAAAGTCACAAGGTTTTTCGAACCCAGAAAAATACCATATTTTTCAAGGTTCGAAAATATTCGGTTGGCATTTGATTAGTTAGATAAAGTAGGTTAGGTTAGGTAGGTTAAGCCAAATTTCTAAATTAGCTGTGATTCAAATTAATAATGTTGTGAGTGTATATATTAACACGAAAAACTTTATCATTCCTGAAGAGGAAATTTTGAAAAATACAGTATTAAAAAAATCGGTTTGTTAGGCAAGTCAGGCAATGCATGTATGTATGCATGTATGTATGTATTGTATACTACAACATATTCGGGTACAATTCATACATATAATATATCGTACCTAATATCCAGAGCCGCACTAATTGGCCTAGTAAATAACACCTCGTTCGCCTAACAATCAGAACAGTTTTACATTTTTCAAATATTTCTTTCCAAATTTGTCCACTAACAATATTAACATATCAACAATGTAAATTTATAATTTAGGCCTAGTTTGGCCTATTTTAGGCAGTACTGAAAATAATCGCCATATTTAGGTAATGTCAGATCATGAATACCCGCCAAACACACACCGAAACTACGACGTTGGTACAACGTTCGAACAAGTTTTAACACCTCCTACCCAGTTATAACAACCAATATAGCAAGTTGTAACAACGTTCTAATACGTCATAAACACGTTAAGCCAAGATGTAACAACTTTATTACAAGTTGTAACAAGCGGAAAATTGAGACAGTTTCGGTTTGTGTTTCCAGGATAATCACGTATAATACTATGATCTCTTTAGCATTCTATGAGATAAAATGTTTGAAAAATTTAATATTTAAGAAAATTCAGCTTGTTAGGCAAATGTTGCTATTGTGTAATAACAGATGAGTTGCAAGACCAATGAACATCTATGGGTAATTGCTGGCTTTGTTGATCTTAGAGTACAAGCTTTCTTTGCTTCTGTTTCCTTAGTCTCAGGGTTAAGAAAGTTACCGGAATTCATGTAAAGAACTTCTAGTGATTGTTGAAGGGTTTATTATTTATAACTTTTTGTTCTACTCATTAGGTAAGGAATGAATACATAAGATGCATTTTTGTCTTAAATACACAATCCGCTTTTGAACAGTGTCAAAAACTTTCTGGCACTCCAGGAAAATGCAGTCGGCCTAGCGCTCTCCCTCTCCTATTCGTTTTCATCATGTATACATGTATATCAGTGTGCTTATCGGTTTATCAATGTATTTGTGTGTATACATATACACTGATTTGCAAACATTCACAAAACCGCATAACTAATTATAACAAATATCACAGTTTAAATGTGTAATCACCAAACAACAAACAGGTAATCCTGGTACGCCGGTCCACGGAGTCGTTCGGGTCATCACCATGACCCAAAAGGTCATGACTAAGGTCAAACCATGACCTTAGTCTGAGAGGCTGCAGTTTTTATCTCACAAAATACTCAATATTCACCCATATTGATACAGATGTTACAGTTACGTCAATATAGGACTTCCCCGAGGACGCAACCCACAACAGTTGACTCACTCCAGGGTAACCTTTTATTCCTAGAGAAACAGGTGCACTTGGTGTAAGGAAATGTTCCCAACTTCTCCGCCCCTGCCGCGGGAATCGAACCCGAGACCTTCTGTGTGTGTGTGTGTGTGTGTGTGTGTGTGTGTGTGTGTGTGTGTGTGTGTGTGTGTGTGTGTGTGTGTGTGTGTATGTACTCACCTAGTTGTACTCACCTAGTTGTGCTTGCGGGGGTTGAGCTCTGGCTCTTTGGTCCCGCCTCTCAACTGTCAATCAACAGGTGTACAGGTTCCTGAGCCTATTGGGCTCTATCATATCTACACTTGAAACTGTGTATGGAGTCAGCCTCCACCACATCACTTCCTAATGCATCACCATTTGTCAACCACTCTGACACTAAAAAAGTTCTTTCTAATATCTCTGTGGCTCATTTGGGCACTCAGTTTCCACCTGTGTCCTCTAGTGTGTGTGTGTGTATGTGTGTGTGTGTGTGCGTGTGTGTGTGTGTGTGTGTGTGTGTGTGTGTGTGTGTGTGTGTGTGTGTGTGTGTGTGTGTGCGTGCGTGTGTGTGCGTGCGTGCGTGTGCGTGTGATAAATAGCTGGTCCTGCAGCGTAACGTCGAAACAGGTTTTTGATGATGTTCTTGAAACCAAATAAAGGGAGGAGAATATAGGGTTTCAGACATTGGAATCGTTGAGTGTGAGTGTAGCCTCTCAGAGATGCTGCTCCTGATTGTGGTGCCAGCGACTCGCTACATTACTTTATTACATTTGAAAACTGTACTCTAATAGTGAGGCCTGTAGTGGCTGAGACAGGCTCCCGGTCAATAAGAATTCTTCAATAACTTGTCTTATCAATTTTACCATCAATGAGACAGTCTGGTAATGCTTTAGTCTGGCCTTATAGCAAGTCCAGCAGGTCCAGGGTGTGTGTGTATATATTTTTATTCCTCGTCGCGTCATTTGATCAATACAGGTTGTGATGGCCGTCTCTGTGTAGCGTCGGTCTGTCTACTGACTAATTACGTCCGATGGAAGCTGATTATGAGGACATTAAAACTTGAAAAAACAGGTAAGCTGATTACCGGGATATTCATGGTACTAATTAAAAGGTTATCAGGGTCTTTTTTGATAGATAATAAAGGTGTGTTGTGTAGCGGTGAGAGACCTGGAGATTACCTTCTACCTTCCACCCCTACACCGCCCACACCTGCCCACACCTGCCTACACCTGCCTACACCTGCCCTGCCCCTCCACACCTGTGCCCAAAGACTCTACCTCACCCTTGCTAAAGGCAACTTTTGGGGAAGATAAACCACGTCTCTTCGCCGGACAAGCCCTTCATGTTTGTCCGTAATTGCGCCTTTGGCACCCGCTTGGACCATCGGGCCCTAAGTACTGTACTACCCTGTGTCTTGTCCCTCCTGTCACCGCTGAACACCGACGTACATGTGACTGTTCATCGACAGACCACCAGTACAGCAGCCATGGTGTCACCTGTCGACAACCAGAGGGAGAGACTGCTGGACGTGAAACAGTTAATGTCATTAAGAGAAGTTTGGTTAGTCAACTGTCCAGCACAAAGGGAACCTCAGTTGTGTTGAACTGATAACGTCCACAGGCGCCCAGATGGAGTCACCCTGCAGCCATGGAGGGATGGTAAACAGGTCCTGTGGGACTACACGTTGTGTCTACATTGGCTGATACTTATCTTAGATACAATGACTCTGAAGGTGATTGGGCTGACATCTTCAGGGAGCCAAAGAGAGCTGTTAAGTACTGGGACTTGGAACATTGTTACAGTTCGTGTTAAAAGACTTTTGAGACGCTGGGTGCTTGGGGTAGATGTGCACTTAAGTTCCTGGAGGAAGAGGAGGAGGTGTAGTAGTTCGGTATGTTGTGGAACTCTTACTTTTAGACTCTAATTAATCTCCCATTTATCGACCGATGTTGATCGAGTCTCTGTATCTTTGTGAAGCTGTATCACAGGACAGTGAAAGTCTACGAGAGTCGTAAGTTTGTCTTTGAGACAGATCTGTCGGACATTATCTATTGACACGTGTCTAAGCTCGATGCTGCCTTCCTCTCGTCTAGTCCAGCCGCTGAAGATTATATTATAAACCAAAGACATATTTGATGTCTTTGGGATCTTAAGACATATTTTATTATCATATTGTCTCACTTCTCTTCCGTGAAACTTCACAAGACTGTTGTGTATTATTTTCTTGAACGTTTGAGCGTATGTGTGGAGCTGGCGCGGACCTCTCGGACGTAGATTCGAACCCTCGTCACGGCTCTTGTGGATTTGTTCAGGTGTTGGAATGTGTTGTGCAGCCTGTGCTGTTGTCCTCAGTGCTCAGCACGTAATCACATAATCTAATGCCTTCACTTTTGATGAGTGTGAAGAGTGGTGTGGAGAACAGCTCAACAGTTGATGTTTGTGTGTAGTGATTGATGTCCCGCACTTGTTGGTGGGGGCATTATCTTCTTGAGGTTATCTTGAGATGATTTCGGGGCTTTAGTGTCCCCGCGGCCCGGTCCTCGACCAGGCCTCCACCCCCAGGAAGCAGCCCGTGACAGCTGACTAACACCCAGGTACCTATTTTACTGCAAGGTAACAGGGGCATAGGGTGAAAGAAACTCTGCCCATTGTTTCTCGCCGGCGCCCGGGATTGAACCCGGGACCACAGGATCACAAGTCCAGTGTGCTGTCCGCTCGACCGACCGGCTCCCCAGTACAGTGTTGTTTGTTTAACTGAGGCCTATCACGTTGTTCTAAAGCCTAGAATTGTTTTCCTTCTATTCTTCCCTCCTTTAATTCCCTCCCCTCTCTTCCTCATTTTCTTTCACCCCCTCCGCTGCTCCCTTTCACTTTCCCACCATCCTTTCTCCAGCTATTCTTCATCGTTCTCTCTCACCTCTCTTCTCTACCCCATGTTGCCTCCCCCGCCTCCCCCTGGGTGTCGTCTCTGACACACAGGTGTTTACGGGCTGGAACACGTAGGTGCTGAGGCAGAGAGTGTGCAGAGATCACACACACCTGCTCAAGTGACTCCCAGCTTTCTTCCACACACTCTCTCACCTGTTTGAAGACAAAAATGAGAGTGAGGAGGGAGAGGGAGAGATGGACGGTAGTGAGAGAGGGATGGAGGGTAGTGAGAGAGGGATGGAGGGTAGTGAGAGAGGGAGAGGGAGGGAGAGACAACATACAACACACCCTATACAATATACAGTACTGGAACACTATACAACGCCCTGGATACAAGATGAGTGTCAATCTCTACACTTAAAACCTTTAATATCTCATCACTGATCTGTATCACACATACACACTGCTGATGTTATATTATTATGCTGACGTCAGACTGTTGTAGTAACTCGGTATAGTGTCGTTGACGACGTGTTTGGTGGCCACTCACAGGACCTAGAGTGACTTGTGAGTACAGGGCCAAGAGTGACTTGTGAGTACAGGGCCAAGAGTGACTTGTGAGTACAGCACCCAGAGTGACTTGTGAGTACAGCACCCAGAGTGACTTGTGAGTACAGCACCCAGAGTGACTTGTGAGTACAGCACCCAGAGTGACTTGTGAGTCTCAACTGTTCCTGCAGCCAGTTTCACTCCTGGCAAGTATGGCAGTCATAACGACTTAACGATTTGTTCTCTTAATTACCCGATCTCTTGAGTTGTCAATCAGTAGAAAAAAACAACAATGTACTAACCCAAACAACCCGCCTAACCTATCGAAGCCGATGCATCGGAAACGTCAAATTTTAGTTGGTTTAATCTTGACTAATGCGTCATATCTTTCCAATGGGATTTGTCGATTTCGATACACTGCGACGCATTAGGACAGGTTGAGCACTTGTGCGGACTCTATCACGTGATTTACACTGAAGACGCATTTGATGTGTGAGTAGGAGATAAGATAGTACTGAAGGTGGGAGAGCGGGGAGCTCCTTACACTGTCCTCCCTCATAAGTCTTTGTTCTTAAGAGCGGGCAACCTCCACACGTTTTCCCATTTTCTCCCGGTGTCTCACAAGTTACTCACAATTAATATTTTACTTTCCTTTGCCAGAAAAAAAGTTTTTCTCTGTAACTCGAAAGATGTTTTAATAAGGGAATGTTTCCAAACTTTGGGACGAGAGCTGGAGGGTTGGAAGCCTCTCTTGTGATGCTCCTGGAGTGTTGGTCAAGAAGTGTTACACTCTCTCTCTGGAACATGTCGCCACTTAAATGTTCTCACGGATAAGTGGTCCAGTAAACGCGTTACTTCCCTATAATACAGCGGCGGGTCCCTAAATACGGGTCATCAGAGGTTATCTTGAGGTTATCTTGAGATGATTTCGGGGCTTTTTAGTGTCCCTGCAGCCCGATCCTCGACCAGGCCTCCACCCCCAGGAAGAAGCCCGTGACAGCTGACTAACACCCAGGTACCTATTTTATTGCTAGGGAACAGGGGCATAGGGTGAAAGAAACTCTGCCCAGTGTTTCTCGCCGGCGCCTGGGATCGAACCCAGGACCACAGGATCACAAGCCGAGCGTGCTGTCCGCTCGGCCGACCGGCTCCCTACACAACTTGTGGTCACAACTTGTGTCAGAGACATATAACATAGTTTCCTCGTTGTCGTGATCAACATTTGGGCAATGTGTCCCCCCTGCAAGAAAGGGCTCAGGTCCGGTATTAACGGTCAAAGTTTTCCAAATTCATCTCTTTGGTCAAAGTTTTCCGAATTCATCTTTTTTGGGGGAAGCGCTTTAAATTCTACTTCTGAAATTGAGGTTTGAATCATTTCCTCGTTCCCCTATCATCAAAGTATCCGCCATCTTGCTGTTCCGGAGCAAGAAGCCGTCCCCACATACACACACATCTGCCCTACCCCCTACCCCCTCCCCCCACACCTGCTCCCTTGCCCCCCTCCCCCACATCTGCTGTAGGATATACATTAGCGTCATGCATCACACAGGGAGACACTGAGACACCAAATGGTCAGGTCAAATTGAAATACCATGTAAGGTCCATTTCCTAATTGTCCGTTTAATTTCTTTTGTCTGTAAGACCCATTATCCAAAAATAAACGAGCGCTGACTATCACATGTGGAGGTTTAGGCTTCCACATCTTTAAAAGAATAAATGTTGTGACTGATAAAAAAAACATGTGATACATAGATGAGATTAAATATATGAGGTTTGACATTCTTATCTCAATGTGCTTCTTTGAGAAGCAAGTTTTTCAGAGATAAAAAAAATTATGTAATGACAGTCAGACAGAGAAACAGAGAGAGTATGTGGGATGACTACATATGGGATGGCTACATATGGGATGGGTACATATTGTGACTACATGGGATGGTGAGCGAGTAATTATATCACAAGCCAACAACAGTTTTCAAAAATAATTTAGTTCCGACAATATTTTCACTTGATGTATAGTCATTGGCGAATATTATTTTGGGAAATAGATAAGATCTTTACTGAATATTTGAGGCCATAAATTATTTTGCCTTCTAACTTTATGGGTGCGTAAATATTTCATTGCATTGTATTCTTTTATCAATATGGATTTATTTAGTGAAGTTTTTAAGTTTTTTTTCTGACCAATAATTATCATTTTGGAAATTGGAATTTTGAATAAATGTGGGATTTCCTATTTAGTTAATTTTTACTTTGTTAATTTCATGATGATTCACTGATTAACTATAAATTTTTTGCAATTTGCCTACAAGTTTTTTTTTCATTTGAAACAAAGAATATCTTAAATAAATACCAATAATGAAACAAAGGGATTCGTGGATGACATGTACCTAGATATGTAAACACACACACATACATACATAGTTGAGAGGCGGGACCAAAGAGCCGAAGCTTAACCCCCGCAAGCACAACTAGGTGAGTACACGCTTATGCACACACCTAGGCACATACATAAGCACAACTAGGTGACTATACACACACACACACACACACACACACACACACACACACACACACACACACACACACACACACACACACACACACACACACACACACACACACTCAATGACAGTTCATAGGAGAAACCAAAGAGCCAGATCTCAACCCCCACATGCACAACTAGGTGACTACACACACACACACACACACACACACACACACACACACACACACACACACACACACACACACACACACACACACACACACACATTCAATGACAATCCATATTTGGAACCAAAGAGCCAGAGCTCAACCCCCGCAAGTACAACTTGCTGAGTACACACACACATACTCATATAAACACACATCACCAAACACCCACACACACACACACATACAAACACATAAACATTACCCAAAAACTCACTCATACACACGGACCTTCATAAACACACTCATACCAATAGCAACAATGCTTTTTTTCCTTTTTTTGCTGCACATAAAAGTGCAAATGAAAGGAATCTGACTTTGATGAGTCGTGTGTTGTCTGTAGCGATTACCGGCTCACGCATACACCCACTTGCCTAGCTATTATTAAATGTAATTCTCTTGTCATTGGAGTGGATAGTTAGCCTATTACTTCAAATATTAACAATTTGATATGTTAATCTTTTTAAATTAACACTGGCATGGCAAATACAACACTGTCGTTTTATTGTTTGTTTGTTTCCCCACGAGAGGGTGAATACAGAGTGTGTGATGTATGATTTGTGTATATAGGTTTTTTTGGGTGTGTATGGGATGTGTATAGTGTGTGAATGGGGTGGTTTTTAACAAGGAGAGAGGAATGGGTAGCAGAAGGGAGAAATGGTTGTATGGGTTCTATGGGGTGTGGGAGGGTGTAAGGGGGCTAAGGGGTGAGAAATGGGGGACCGAGGAATGGGCACGTCACTAGGAACACCCTTCACCCCCCCCCACCACCACACACACACACACACACACACACACACACACACACACACACACACACACACACACACACACACACACACACCACAAATGGAGCAGAACTTAAGCATTAACTTTTGTCTTATTGGGGCGGGTGTTCTCTCCCATCTTGTGTGTGTGTTTATGTGGCCTGTGGGACGGGGTGTTTGGGGGGATATATGTGGGGGATATATGTAGGGAGGTAGGGGATATATGTAAGGAGGTAGGAGATATATGTGGGGGAAAGTGTCCCCATTATAGTTTTGATATTAGGTTCATATATATCAGGTTACTGTATCATGATTACAATGTAATTTTAATAAACCGTGTCACTGTACATTGTATCAAATAGAATGTCTGTCTTCTGTACAAAGGTAATATATTACTCTAGTGTACCTGTATGTCCTGGTAATATGTATCCTGGTAATGTGTTGTACAAAAGTATCAATATATGTAACATTAAAACATCCTGCTAGTCAATATATCACATATTGTTAGTGGGTATGTTGCTAATCCTTGGTGCTAAACTGTGGTGCTAATATATAAGCTATAGTGTTAAATATATGTACAGTTAAGGTTTGGTGTTTATGTATGGTGTTTATGTATGGTGTTTATGTATGGTGTTAAGACATATATTAACGTATGGTATCACTATATGTTTACCCCGCTGGAGGACCCAAGATGGTGGCATCGTCACCATCCTCTCCACACAACAAGTCATAATTAATCTAATTATAGTGAAAGTTCAGCCCAGCCCTCAAGGGCTGGTAGTGGGGTGTGGGAGAGATGGTGAGGGAGGTGAGAGACTTGGGGTGGTGGTGAGAGACTTAAGGGGGGGTGAGAGACTTAAGGGGGGGTGAGAGACTTAAGGGGAAGATGGGAGGGGAGTTAATAGGAAAGTAGTGAGCATAAGTGAGGGAAGAAGAGACGAGACATAAGTCAGGAGGAGAATGTGAGGAATGTAGAGTAGGTAAAATATCAGGAGGATGAGGGTAGTTATCTTGAGGTTATCTTGAGATGATTTCGGGGCTTTAGTGTCCCCGCGGCCCGGTCCTCGGCCAGGCCTCCACCCGCAGGAAGCAGCCCGTGACAGCTGACTAACACCCAGGTACCTATTTTAGTGCTAGGTAACAGGGGCATAGGGTGAAAGGAACTCTGCCCATTGTTTCTCGCCGGCGCCTTGGATCGAACCCATGACCACAGGATCACAAGCCCAGCGTGCTGTCCGCTCGGCCGACCGGCTCCCCCAGTAGGGTAGAGTACAGGTAAGGGTAGAATGGAAATAATAATAT
Source organism: Procambarus clarkii (assembly GCF_040958095.1). Classification (NCBI taxonomy): domain Eukaryota; kingdom Metazoa; phylum Arthropoda; class Malacostraca; order Decapoda; family Cambaridae; genus Procambarus; species Procambarus clarkii. The sequence goes on along the minus strand of NC_091202.1, from coordinate 26,309,791 downwards.
AAGATTAAATTATGATAGGAAGGTTAAATCATGTCAATATCAGTGGATGAAGATGACAGTAGATGATAATGTAGGTGAATGAAAGTGACAAATTCGTAACTGTAACTGGTGAAGAAATTACAACAAAAATTGGGATAAATTCAACGAAAGTCTGCGGTTATGTCCCTCCATGTTTCACTATCTCGCTCGGTACTCGCTAGTTGGTCTGATACAGAAATTTCAACCAATTCAATGTAGTATACATTGTTTATAAGACCATGTATAGTTTAAATATTGTTTAGAAAACCATGTATAGTGTGTATATTGTTAATAAGACCATGTATGGCGTGTATATTGTTCATAAGACCACAGGACACAGGTGTCTTAGTGCCACACGACACACGTGTCTCAGGTGACACAGGACATGTGTCTCTTTCTGACACAACACACGTGTATGTCTTGGTGACACAGGGTTCATGTGTCTTATTCCAGACGACACGAATCTCAGTGAACCAGGACAAATTTGTCTGAGTTATACAGGACACACGTGTCTTAGTGCCACACGGCACACGTGTCTTAGTGCCACACGGCACACGTGTCTTAGTGCCACACGGCACACGTGTCTTAGTGCCACACGGCACACGTGTCTCAGGTGACACACGACACAGGTGTCTCAGGTGACACAGGATACATGCACCTTAGTGACAGAAGACACAAATCATGGCCTGCAAAGCACCACCAAGCAACACCGCTTGCAACACAATATTTACACCACAAATGCAGGAACTGGCAAGCAAGTTTTCAAGTTAAAGAGAAAGAAATTTCCTCTAATATAAAAACGGAAGACATAGGGGGGGCGGCGTTGCCAAAAAGGTGCAACCTCTTAACTTCTGGGGGAATTACGTGCGAAAATGCTTTTAAAAGCAGACGATATTTTGTCCCGATACTTGCAAGCAGGGAGAAAGTAAACAAACAAATCTGGTTACTGTAGGCAGGATACATTTTAAGATTCGCTGTATATATATTTGTTCATAAAATCTAAAAGTACAGCTTCGGTGACTATAGCCTCGTGGAGACAGGTTCTTCGTCTGATCGTTCATATATATATATATATATATATATATATATATATATATATATATATATATATATATATATATATATATATATATATATATATATATATGTGTATATATATATATATATATATATATATATATACACATATATATATATATAGACGTGCTATGCTTCATGTATATACACTGGGAGATAACTTGATATCTTGTTTGTTAATAAGAACTTGGTATAATTGTATGTTTGTCTAATTGGTTGGACAAATACTGAATAACCTAAACCAAACCTAAACTAATCTAAGCATTAAGCCAGTGCCTAGCATAACCTCTCCTAGACCTTATCCCCAACTACTAATCAAATTTGATTAATTTGAATTTACTTTGTGCAAAACCAGAATGTTTAAACATCACACAAGAAGGATTCAGTGTTGTGATGGGTTGTGAGCAGTCTGAATGTGTTTGTTGTAGTTATGAAGTGTTGCCTACAGGAAGTCAAGGAGTTTGGTGGAGTGGTGGAGTTGTGGTATTGTTGATGTAGTGGATGATGATGGCTGGGGAGGTGTTGGTACACAACAGAGACAATATAAATGATCAGTGAATATAGGAAGATATACTAAATCATTATACAGATAAGTTATACAGAAAGATACAGTGACAGATGTAGAGCATTTTGAGAGCTACACTGACGGTGGTACAAGACACGTACTGTACCGGAAATCAATTGATTGGAAAAGAGGGGATGTAACTTTAAAATTATATTTCACGTTGGACAACACTGGAAGGATAGTAAAATGTGGCGCGGTGACTCCGTAGAGTTGTGCTAACCCACACATGCGATACATGTTTGCTTGTGTGGTATTACACCCCTGTAGAGCCTCCCCCCCCCCCACACACACACACACACACGCAACACATGTTTACTCTGTCCCTGCCTGCTTTGCCTATCATTTAACCCTGAGGCTTGTCATCTGTCCATATCTCTCTCTCTGTAAATTGTCTTCCTGAAGATGTAATTATTTTATAACATGTCTTCTCTCCCTCTCTCTCTCTCTTGCACGCTTTCTCCTGCTTTTATTTACTCTCTTCTCTTCTTTATTGCTGCTCTGTATCCCCGTCTCTCCATCGTACACGTGTCTTTCGCTCTTTATTAGTCTATCGGTTGACTACATTCATATTACCTCTATTATTCATCTGTTAGTTCCCTTTATCAACCTTCACTTTCATTCTCTTAAGTATTTTTAAAGATTTACTCTTATCTGGCTTTATCTCCCCTCTTTACCACTTGCCTCTCTTCCGCTTTACCTCTTCCCTCTCCCCGTGTTCTCGCTTCACTCATAAGCAGAAATTACTATATACATTTTCCTCCAGAAATATTGGAACCGCATGCAAGAAGAAATACTTAGAAACATTCACTAGTGATTATGTTCATGAATTGATGTGTGTGTAAGGTGCAGACATGCAATGGCTGCTTTTGTGGAAATTATTGTAAATTGGGAATTCTGCATGAGAGAGATTTCACCCTTTTTGATACACCTTTGCTTGTTATGCTGTTCTCTGTTCTGCCTTGTTCTCTGTGATGTCCCCACAACCTTCATTGTTATCCTGACCTTTCTACCTTGTTCTCTGTTTTGTTCCTTGACTTCTGTAATGTTTTCTGCGTTAATTAAAATATAATTTATTATACAATTAGAAATGCAGTGCAGTCACCTCTGTTCTTTTGTTTTATTTTTTGCAACCATTATCTTATTGTTGCAATAATTATTATAATTGTATAATTTATTGATGAGGAACTTGATATTCATTATGAAAAGTTCTTCAAGTTTGTTTAAATACTTTTTGAGTTATTTAAGGAAAATGGAAAAATATAAGTGTGGTGTTTTGGTCTTTATAAGTTATGTAAGTTGATGTTACAAATTGTTTATGTTTTAAGTTAATGACTTATATTTGTCGAGCAAGAATGTTTCTTTGTTACACAGTTAATTTATAGATGTGACCGTGGAGGGTACTCGTGGAGTGACTCGGGTCACGGGAGGTCAGCCTTTAGGTGAGGTTAGCCTTACGTGAGGTTAGCCTTACGCGAGGTCAGACTTACGCGAGGTCAGACTTACGTCAGGTCAGCCTTACGCGAGGTCAGACTTACGCGAGGTCAGACTTACGTGAGGTCAGCCTTACGCGAGGTCAGCCTTACGCGAGGTCATCCTTACACGAGGTCAGACTTACGCCAGGTCATCCTTACGCAAGGTCATCCTTCCACCCTTACCGGAGCTGAAGATATTTTGTGCTGTGAGACGAAGATTAAGGAACCAATCACGCTCCCTTGTTTGGATAACGTCATCTCAGACCCGTACCATCATATAATACATGCGTCACATTCTGTGTAGGATGTACACAGTATGTACACAGTGTGTAGCAGGGATGTACACAAACAACAAGAGGGAAGTGATTCGATCTACGACCTGGCCATGTAGAGACCACCGTCCTCACTAAGTCTGGCCATCATGGAATACAAGTTTAAGAGTTGTCTCTGTTTACGATCTAAAATTCGTACAATAATTGCTGACTATTCCGCAGCGAACACTCAAAATAATCTGATTTGGGACATCCAAGTCCAGATATTGGAAATTTGTTTTAACCCACGCGAGAGGTTGGTGAGGTTTTCTTGTTAGTGGGTGAGGGGTTGAGTGAGGTGTGCTACATTAACTCTCAATGATCGTCCTCATTATCGGCCCACAAGGCTCCAGACTTCCAGTTTTCTGCCGTAGGTTTTCATTGTTTTGGAAAATCAATGGTGCTTCAGGGAGTGAGTTAGTTGTTGTGTCCCTCACCGGGTTCCTTGTGGGGTGTGCCGCGGGACTGGCCCTCACTGCTCAGGTTGTGGCTCAGGTTGTGAGGCGTGCCACGGGACTGGCCCTCACCGCTCAGGTTGTGAGGTGGGCCACGAGGCCGGCCCTCACTGCTCAGGTTGTGGCTCAGGCTCTGAGGTGGGCCACGGGGCCGGCCCTCACTGCTCAGTCTTACAAACAAAGTCTTGCTCATAGGAATTTGAACCGTTTTAAAATAAAAGCTACAAGATAGAATGCGTCCAGGAATATGATGCATATATTAAAACTTAACTATTCGTGGAGCAATTTGTGTTGATTTTCAGGTTTGAAATAAAATAGAATGATTTATGTCTTGGTGTTAATATGCTCGTTAATAATCTCAAGACTCCAGCAAATCTCATCATAAAAGGACTCGCTATTCTCACTCTAAATTGTAAATTTAGCTTTGTTGACCCTCTTAGAATTGAGCTTTTTATTATTTAATTATTGATCTTCATTCAGAAATATATATATAAAAGGTTCGCTTCACAGTGGCAGTGTTAACCCCGACTTAATGGTTCCTGGTCAGCGGTAAATGGGTTTCACGCTGACCTGATTGCATTACTATCGCTCATGGCCGGATCAAGTCTCCTAAATATTCAATTTCAGGTCATACGCGCCCCTGCCTGAAGGGTGTGTCTGGGGCCGTTGTAACTATACCCTGGAGACACAAACCGTAACTATCTCTATTTTCCGCTTGTTACAACTTGTAACAAAGTTGTTACATCTTGGCTTAACGTGTTTATGACGTATTAGAACGTTGTTACAACTTGCTATATTGGTTGTTATAACTGGTTAGGAGGTGTTCAAACTTGTTCGAACGTTGTACCAACATCGTAGTTCAATCCGTTCTCGCACTTTCGTTTCGTATAGTCAATATTGACTTATTAAATACGTGCATATGTGACATACTAAACATGCTAGTTTACCTTGAAAATCTTCATAGACAACACCGACCTTACCTAACCTTCTTAGTATGTTAAGATAAGCATCTTATTGTTTCGTAATTACAATTATTACTTAACCAATTATAGGTATAGGTAAAAAAGTAAAAAAAGTTGTAAAAGACGTTGCCTTTATAGGCGAAGAAAAGATATAACAGCTACTGGAACTCTTCGCTCTATCACCAAAAAGACCTGGACGGTTATGTCGATAAGTAGAAGTGATCAAACTAAAGTTACCAGAGTCATATAAGATGCAGGAGAGACAGAGGGAGTGAAAGACCATCAGTGAAATCGAGAGAATTAAGAAATCTTCTATGCAAAATCTAGATCAAAACTACGTCCAGTGTTGGGCGCATGCGCAAGGGAGATGGATCTTTCACTAATGACAATACAAAAAAATGAGTGGAATAATGAGGATACAGTATTTTCACAGGTACAGTATTTTCACAGGTACAGTATTTTCACAGGTACAGTATTTTCACAGGTACAGTATTTTCACTGATACAGTATTTTCACTGGTACAGTATTTTCACAGGTACAGTATTTTCACAGGTACAGTATTTTCACAGGTACAGTATTTTCACTGATACAGTATTTTCACTGGTACAGTATTTTCACTGGTACAGTATTTTCACTGGTACAGTATTTTCAGAGGTACAGTATTTTTAAGCAGGATTCTGTTTTCAGTGAACTTCTAAACACACTGAAGATCGATTATCCAAACGAATTTTTCATGAATGTGATTCCAATATGGAACCATATATTACATGTCACCATAGCACAAGGGCGCCTGACAGCTGGGTGGACAGCACTTCGTATTCGTAGTCCTGAGGTTCCGGGTTCGATCCCCGGTGGAGGCGGAGACAAATGGGCAAAATGTTTCTTTCACCCTGATGCTCTGTTCGCCTAGCAGTAAATAAGTACCTGGGAGTTAGACAGCTGTCACGCGCTGCTTCCTGGGGGTGGAGGCCTGGTCGAGGACCGGGCCGCGGGGACACTAAGCCCCGAAATAATCTCAAGATAACCTCAGGATAAGAGACATTACTCTGGACAATATGAGTTTCGAGCCGGATGTTTTTTCCCCTCATATTTTTTGTACTAATTGGAAATGTCCGTAGCTGCCATGGGAGACAAAAATAAATGGCCGATGTTAATATACACAGATTTTACGACAGCTGTAACAAATGTGGCCACCTATGAGGCCTGGTCGAGGACCGGGCCGCGGGGACGCTAAGCCCCGGAAGCACCTCAAGGCACCTCAAGGTAAAGGTGTTATTGTACAGAAAATGGGCTCAAAGGGAATTACTGGCAAGGTAAGTACATAGATCTTTAAGTTACTAAGAGAACCCAGAGTGTAAGAGTCATCAATGTGAAATCCGGACTTTCCACCGTGAAAGGCTCAGTCCCCCAGGGTACTGTACTTGTTCTAATACTTTTTATCATCATCATGTCGGACATAGACAAGGAAGCATGATATAATACTGCATCATTCTTTGCAGGTGACACTATGGTTACAGACAACATTGAAGACACAGTAAACACCCCCTCTCAAGCTGATGGTAATCAGGGCTTCCAAATGGAAACAAGAAAATAAAGTTCAATGAATACAGGTTTAAAGAAGATAAGTTCCAGCTCTTGATCTGTACTAAAAACTAAAATATTAAAACAGAAACCACATATAAAACGCAGTCAAATCACACTTGAAAGAAAAAGCAATATAAAAAGATTTGAGGGTAATCACCTTGGAAGAACTTACCTTTAACGACCACAACACAGTAACTATCACAAGCACACGATAAATGGCTGGTTAACAAGAACCTCCCAAGCAAGACTTTAAAATGATGATACTTTTATGATAATACAGCTGTCTAGTGAGGAATATTGCTACACTTGGAAAATATTCGAGGGACTGGTTCCAAAACTGTACACAGAAATAACACTTCATGAGACCAGAAGGCATGGCAGGAAGTGCAAAACTGCCCCATTGAAAAGCAGAGGTACAATAGGCACGGTAAGAGAACTATCAACATCAAAAACTCGAGACTCTTCAAACACACACACTCCCCTCTACACATAAGACGCGTAACTGGCAGACCTTTCACGGTGTTCAAAGAGAACTTAAACTCTTCTATAAGATACCTGGTCAACTGGACTGTGATTCATACGTCCGACCGAGAGCAGCTACGTCCAACAACCTGGTTGACCAACACCAACCAGGAGGCCCTGAAACCAACACAAAAGAGATATAGATATACAAGCAACAGCGACTCACTAAACTCCCGCTTTCTTACACCTTAAATCGTCTTGCTGGTAAAAACAAACACTTAGATTCGCTTGGCAAGCAAATTGGTGAGTATGAATAAAATGTAATCATCAAATTTAATGCAAATTCCAACATTGTTGATGAATCCCCATAGAGTCAGGCCCTGAACCTTTCCCCAGAGCTCTGGGGAGTGCTGGGGAAGACTGGGGGGGGGGAGAAGGGAAGTGCTGGGGGTAAATGTTAGTGGTGGAGGAAGAGTGAGAGAGGGAGAGTGAGAGAGGGAGAGTGATGGGTAAAGAATGAGGGAGATAGGAGAGGTGAGGATGAGGGCGTCTTACTCTCACTAACTCAGTAAGAGTAAGTGCTCGCCTCATCAACTAAGTATAATCACCTAGTTGTGTTTACATGGGTTGAGCTACAGCTCTTTGCTCCCGTCTCTTTCACTCAACTGATTCACCACTTCTTAGTCTATTAATATTCGGTTATTAAAAATGGCCAATTATCCAATGTATATTCGGTCACTAGTCAAAATTCATCTGTTTTGGTAACCTCTCAACTGAGAAAACTATAAGTGTGCTTGAGATGGTCTTTTGGTCCCCCCGTTCTCAGGCTGTGTTCATTCCATCCAGCGGCCGACCCCAAAAACGCAATCGTCAATTTTAACATGCTGGTCATTCAAAATATTAATTTTCTCTGATGTAAACTAATATATTAGCATATTGTGCATATTTAGACGGAGGTTCGGTTAGTTGTTGAAGTTCTGTTGGTAATTATTAGTATTTGTAGTACGTGGGTGAAGCATTTACAACGTTGTGGTACGCCCTCTTAACCAGTCTCCGTAGTGCAGTGGTAAGACACTCGCCTGGCGTTCCGCGAGCGCTTTGTCATGGGTTCGTATCCTGGCCGGGGAGGATTTACTGGGCGCAAATTCTTAACTGTAGCCTCTGTTTAACTCAACAGTAAAATGTGTACTTGGTTGTAACAACGATTCTTCGCGGCGGGGATCGTATTCCAGGGACCTGCCCGAAATGCTACGCGTACTAGTGGCTCTACAAGAATGTAACAACTCTTGTATATATCTCAGAAAAAAAAAACATGTTTGAGAAGCTCTTCAGGCGATGAGTCACAATAATGTGGCTGAAGTATGTTGACCAGACCACACACTAGAAAGTAAAGGGACAACGACGTTTCGCTCCGTCCTGGACCATTCTGAAGTCGATTGTGACTTGAATTGTGTCACAAGTCGATTGTGACAGTCGACTTGAGAATGGTCCAGGACGGACCGAAACGTCGTCGTCCCTTCACCTCTAGTGTGTGGTCTGGTCAACTTAGAGAAGCACAGTTCCAGATGTTAGAACGTCATCAGTTGTGAGTCCTGTGTAAATCGTTATTTCTTTATAAACAAGGGGTTTGGAGGCTGGGTTAACAAATCATTTGACCTTTGTCTGTATGGAAGGGCGGTCCCTGAGTGACACTTGAGTGACAGTGCTCCTATCAGCCCTCCCAAGTTTGCCCAATACGTTCTTTGGTTTATATATTTATAGCCAAGTTCTTCTGAGTTAATCAGAGAATGACTTAGAGAAATTTACAGTAATTTGTCCTTATAAACATAATTTATTTTAAATAAAATATTTAATTCTCCCATTGTTCGTCATCTTAAGACACTTATGCGTTCAAGTAGGCCTATACTTATTATGTTATTACAGGTAGACTAAATATTATACACATTTATCAGACATTTTCATTATACACATTTATCAGACATTTTCATTATACACATTTATCAGACATTTTCATTATACACATTTATCATTTTCATTATACACATTTATCATTTTCATTATACACATTTATCAGACATTTTCATTATACACATTTATCAGACATTTTCATTATACACATTTATCATTTTCATTATACACATTTATCAGACATTTTCATTATACACATTTATCAGACATTTTCATTATACACATTTATCAGACATTTTCATTATACCACACTTCATCAACCACACGCTAAATAGCGTGTGGTTGGGACCGCAGATATATAAAGTTGTGTTGTAATTACAAGGGCTTAACTCTGTGCCCACAAGAGTGTAATTTATAGTCAATATATTTGTTGGATTGCTGCCTCATATATTATAATATATATATAAAAAGACAGTTTAAAAAAAATGTAAAATCTCTAAATGTGAGAATTAATGGTATTTTTTTTAACTCTTTTTAAGAACTTACAAATCATCGTAACCTCTCAATTCTTTGAGGTTCAACCACTTGGGTTGGACGGTAGAGCGACGGTCTCGCCTCATGCAGGTCGGCGTTCAATCCCCGACCGTCCGCAAGTGGTTGGGGCACCATTCCTTTCCCCCCGTAAAATTCCAAATCCTTAGCCTGACCCCTTCCCAGTGCTATATAGTCATAATGGCTTGCTGCTTTCACCCCTGATTGTTCCCCCCTTCTCCGTTCTGGGAGGTTTGTTCCTTACATACAAAATACTCTTATGTAAATCCGGACTTTCAAGACGTTCTTACTGACATCTTATCTGCCCAGAGATTGTTGTTTGTTGATTTAGATTCAGCTACTTAGAACAAAATTACCAAAGTAGCACGGGCTATGGTGAGCCCGTACAGAGATGGCCGTTTTCGAGGCTGTTTTTAGCTCCCCTCTGAATATCCTGGTTAAATATCACGTATCTTGGGTAAGTAAAGTTATATATGAGAGCTGAGGCTGGCCTCGGACCCTTCGTTACCAGAGGTGTGTAATCTGACGCGATAATCCCCACCAAGTGTCGGGGTTCGACCCCCGCCCTCTCTCTCAACCTCAATTATGGTCTAAAAATGTGAAAATCACCGGAAACAATAAATGGAAGGCACAGCACACACAGGATAAAAAATAGTAATAATTGAAACCATTGTGTGTGTGTATGTATATATATATATATATATATATATATATATATATATATATATATATATATATATATATATATATATATATATATATATATATATATATATATATCACCACCACCATCACCACACTACCACCACCACCACACTACCATCAGCACATCCACTACCACTCACCACCACACTATCACCACCACCACACTATCACCACCACCACACTATCACCAACACACTATCACCAACACCACCACTACCACCCACCACCACACTACCACCCACCACCACCATACTACCACCACCACACTACCACCACCACCACACTACCACCACCACCACACTACCACCCACCACCACACTACCACTCACCACCACACTACCACCCACCACCACACTACCACTCACCACCACATTACCACCCACCACCACCACCACACTACCACCCACCACCACACTACCACCCACCACCACACTATCACCCACCACCACCACCACCACACTACCACCCACCACCACACTACCACCACCACTACCACTCACCACCACACTACCACCCACCACCACCACACTACCACCCACCACCACACTACCACCACCACCACACTACCACCCACCACCACACTACCACTCACCTCCACACTACCACCCACCACCACCACACTACCACCCACCACCACACTACCACCCACCACCACACTACCACCCACCACCACACTACCACCACCACCACCACACTACCACCCACCACCACACTACCACCCACCACCACACTACCACCTACCACCACACTACCACCACCACCACACTACCACCCACCACCACACTACCACCCACCACCACACTACCACCCACCACCACACTACCACCCACCACCACACTACCACCCACCACCATCCATCACTCACCACGACATAATCCTCCACTATTCATCACCATCTCAACTCACAGAGATGAATACACTCCTCCCGTGACATGAGTAAAGGCAAACATGACCACATCTCATAATACCAGCCTCACTCCCCGATAATACGAATAACGACGCACAATCGGATATCCCGGACCATATAAACCCATTTTAGGAGGACATTTTCCCTGGGTTAATACGGACACACAGGAGGGAAGACAGTGACATTAACAGGCTCCAGCCCCCCAGCTCCCAAGGCTGGCAAGCCCCATAACAAAGTCCATAATTCTCAACCATCAAGTTTTATTGATTAAGTGTTTGGGCTTTTATGGTGACAGTGTCTCGAGGTGAAACAGTGCCGCAGTGAGGGGTACTTAAGAGTGATTTCTAGGTCCTTTCCTGAGGGTTTTCGTACATTTGGGTATTGGTGTGTGGGCCATAGGTGCTCGCGGAGGCATTGTCAGACCGCGTGTTTGTGAGGGAGATTGGTGGGGAGAGATGTTTATCTTCTGGTTAGGGTAACAAGGGGCATCAGGATGAGAATGCTGACGTCTAGTAACACATACAGACTCCACATATAGCTTTCACTGGAGCTATGGCAAGCCAACGTAACTATGGGACCCTTCAATGTTGGTTGATAGGCGGGATCACACACTGGTAGCACAACTAGGTGAGTACACACACTCACACACACACACACACACACACACACACACACACACACACACACACACACACACACACACACACACACACACACACACACACACACACACACAGCTCAAAGAGCCAGAGCTCAACCCCCGCAAACACAACTAGGTGAGTACACACTCACACACACACAGGATTCAGGATGGGGCCTGGGAGCCTGGTGGATAGCGCGCAGGACTCGTAATTCTGTGGCGCGGGTTCGATTCCTGCACGAGGCAGAAACAAATGGGCAAAGTTTCTTTCACCCTGAATGCCCCTGTTACCTAGCAGTAAATAGGTACCTGGGAGTTAGTCAGCTGTCACGGGCTGCTTCCTGGTGTGTGTGTGTATGGTGTTGGGAAAAAAAAAAGTAGTTAGTAAACAGTTGATTGACAGTTGAGAGGTGGGCCGAAAGAGCAAAGGTCAACCCCCGCAAACACAACTAGGTGAATACACACACGCACACACACAACTTTTTCAGTGTCAGAGTAGTTAACGGATGGAATACATTAGGCAGTAATGTGGTGGAGGCTGACTCCATACACAATCTCAAATGTAGCTATGATAGAGCCCAGTAGGCTCAGGAACCTGTACACCAGTTGAATGACAATTGACAGACGGGACCAAAGAGCCAGAGCTCAACCCCCGCATGCACAACTAGATGAGTACACCTAGATGAGTACACACTCACACATGGGGATTACCGCTCTCCGCCACGCGGACAATTAATTGACTTACAAGATTAAACTGACGTACGAAATTTCACTTTCACTCCATTTTGCTTGGTTGTCAGGCGTTCGGATTGGGAGATTTAGGTCCCCGCGTTGGTCCATTAGCCTGTTGTTGCTGTTGTTCCGGGCCAGGAACATGTTCCTTCGTGTTCCTGTTGTTCTGAAGCAGGAACATGGCCCTTCGTGTTTCTTTTTGTGTTACTTATCTACAAGCTTCGTTTAGGCCGAAGGGAGGAAGCCGGTCGGCCGAGCGGACAGCACGCTGGACTTGTGATCCTGTGATCCTGGGTTCGATCCCAGGCGCCGGCGAGACACAATGGGCAGAGTTTCTTTCACCCTATGCCCCCTGTTACCTAGCAGTAAAATAGGTACCTGGGTGTTAGTCGGCTGTCACGGGCTGCTTCCTGGAGGCCTGGTCGAGGACCGGGCCGCGGGGCCACTAAAAAGCCCCGAAATCATCTCAAGATAACCTCAAGATAACCATTCCATCCCTTCGTCCTATCCCAAATCCTTATCCTCATATCCCCTGCATGTGCTAAGTTGTTGTATTGGCTTAGTGGTCCGCCCTGGTGATTATCTTGCCTCTGTCAGAGGTGGGGTCCTCAGCCGGGACATTATTATGGTGTTTACTTGTGAGGTATGTGAGATAATTATGGTGATTCACAGTGGACTAACACCTTGTTTCGTGTCCTGACACTTTGCTGTACCCTTCCTCCTCTCTTTCTTCATGCTCTCTCTCTCTCTCTCTCTCTCTCTCTCTCTCTCTCTCTCTCTCTCTCTCTCTCTCTCTCTCTCTCTCTCTCTCTCCTCTCTCTCTCTCTCTGTCTCTGTCTCTCTCTCTCTCTCTCTCTCTCTCTCTCTCTCTCTCTCTCTCTCTCTCTCTCTCTCTCTCTCTCTCTCTCTCTCTCTCTGTCTCTGTCTCTGTCTCTCTCTCTCTCTCTCTCTCTCTCTCTCTCTCTCTCTCTCTTTCGTTCCAGTTCTTCCCTTCGTCTTTCCATTCCTCTTCCCTCTTCATCTGTTCCTTCAAAACCTCCTCCCCTCCCTCCTCACTTCCTTCTCTACGGTCCCTCTTCCTCGCTGAAGAAGATGGAGCAGGTTTCCACTCCTGCAATTACTGACAAGATTCTTAGCTTCTTCTCCTTCCTTCTGACTTGCATCATTTTTTATTGTCTCTCATCTTTCATTTTCCATTTTATTTTTTGATTTAGTGGTGTTGTGGTGATGTAGGGGGGGGGGTTCTCATGTTGCCTTATGTGGGGGGGGGGCCTCATGTTGACTCATGTGGGGGGTCCTCATGTTGACTTATGTGGTGGTGTGTCCTCATGTTGACTTATGTGGGGGGGTGCTCATGTTGACTACCTTATCTTCCCTAACTGTGGGTCTCACTCACTTCCCCCTCATATAATGCTTCTATCACCTTCCCCTTCTGTTCACCTTCACGCTCCACCAACCAGGGCCCATATTTCCCCCTTTACACACCCAGAGCTAATGGTGTCCCTCCCCATTTGACCTTTTCTCTCCCTTTCTCTACCTCCCTCTACACTTCTCTCCTCCCTCCCTCTACTCCCTGAGGGAACATCGTGAGGAGGTGAGGTATATTGTCTCTCACCTCTCACTCTTGTGCCTCACTTCAACTACTCCTAATCATCTTATCGTCAATTATGTCTTCTCCCCTTTATATCAACTTACCCTTTCAATTCCTCTATTCATCATTTCAATCTTGTATTCCCCTCTATTACTCCTCTCTTAACTCCAAGGACCAGATTCACGAAGTAGTTACGCAAGCATTTACGAACCTGTCCATCTTTTCTCCATCTTTGGCGGCTTTGTTTACAGTTATTAAACAGTTAATGAGCTCCGAAGCACCAGGAGGCTGTTTATAACAATAACAACAGTTGATTGGCAAGTTTTCATGCTTGTAAACTGTTTAATAAATGTAACCAAAGCCGTCAAAGATTGGGGAAAGATGTACACGTTTCGTAAGTACTTGTGTAACTGCTTCGTGAATCTGGCCCCAGATTACCAAGACCCAAATCTTCGTCCAATCACCAGCTTCAGAGAGCTCCAGTCCCGGGTTCGATCCCAGGCGCCGGCGAGAAACAATGGACAGATTTTCTTTCACCCTATGCCCCTGTTACCGAGCAGTAAAATAGGTACCTGGGTGTTAGTCAGCTGTCACGGGCTGCTTCCTGGGGGTGGAGGCCTGGTCGAGGACCGGGCCGCGGGGGGCACTAAAAAGCCCCGAAATCATCTCAAGATAACCTCAAGATAACGTCAAGATAACCAGCTCCCAGTGTTCCCCTTCCCAACACAGTACCCGTAACCATGGTGGTGTCTCTCTCACATCTCTCACACCCATCTCAGAACACTCTCTCTCGTCTCCCTGCCAACCACTACAGACCCCTCGCTCATTCCCTGACACTCATCCTCATAATAAGATCATCTCGCTCTCACTTGAGAATCCAATATCAGTGTCATTTCTCAGCATCCACCACTACCCTAAGATGCAACTCCCACACACCCTCCCAGACTCC
>NC_091202.1:26277401-26289901 GCF_040958095.1 Procambarus clarkii | reverse complement strand
CCGTAACGCAGTTCAGAATGCGGGCTCACCATAGCCCGTGCTACTTGGGACATTGTGTTCCAGACAGCGGATCTTGAACAACAACAACAGTTCAGACAGTTCAGTTCTTTACTGTAGTTCAGTTCGATCTTTACTATTACCATCATTATCTACGATATACAAATTATCTCCACAAGGAAAAATATATTTTTGTAAGTTTTAACTCAGTAAAATGAGCAAGAGGAGTAACCTGTCTCCCAGCCCGGCTCACACCGGTGTTGGCACCACCAGTAGTGCAACACCTGAGCCTCAGCTTACAGCTAATAATCAAAAGGAAAATGCATAAGCGAATAGTTCTGAACATTCCAGGCGTCGTGGCTTGAAAAGAAAGAGAAGCGGGGAACTTTCCGCCAGTCCTGAAAGGAACAGGGGCCATAGGAAGGCTTCCACCAGTCCTGAAAGCTCCACCAGTCGTGAAAGCTCCACCAGTCGTGAATGGAACAGGCGCAATAGGAAGCCTTCGACTGGTTATTTATGTGTACGGAAAAAAAAGTTACCTGGTGTCATCTCAAACAAAAGGAAAATCGATGAGATAGATAAAACTTCGCCAGAGGATGAATCACTGACTGTCAGGGTTAACCCAGCTCCCAAGATTGCTCTGCCCCCGTCTGTGGACGGTATTCCGTCAGTAAGTCTGTTGGACTTCAATAATTTGTCTGTTACTGTTTTTGGACATAAATGTACCATGTTTGTCGACTCAGGTTCAGAAGACAATTTTATAGAACACCAGTTAGCAAAAAAATTAGGCTTGCTTGAGAAGAAATTTGAAATCCTGACTGTCAAAGTGTTCCTCTTTGCCGAGGTCTTAGACATCACCTTCAGGATAGTGAAAAAGATCCCATTAAATTGGAAAATGGCTTCACACTATTTTCTGAAGTGTGGATTAACCCGCCGGAAATGGACAATTACTACGGCCACCGAAAGCCATGTTTTTTCTTCAGTCTTCAACTATTAACCAAGTACCGGATTATACAGAAGTTTTAAAAGCATACAGCCACTCTACACTTTCCGAATTGCCGTAGTCTCTGCTATCAGCACACGCCTCTAATTCAGATGTAATTTGCCGCACCACCCAACAATCGCTTTGGAGAAATTCTGATTGACACAGGATGTACCAAAACATTTATATCGCGTACACTCGTAGACTCGATTGGAAGGAGCCACTCAGAGCCAGAGTTACTGCGACTCCACTTGGGAGGCGGAGTGTATGCCACAGATAACGATATAATGATCTTTGACAGTTCTAAAAAATTTGATATCATCATAGGAACCAATTTTCTGAAAAAATATCATGCAACTATTGCGTACTGTCCAAAGGCCTTGTTCTTGGAGGTGGAGAATGATACCTACATGATTAGGTGGCGGCTCTCTCGCTCAAAGTACAAGAAAAGGCCACTTAAATGGTATTATTCATTTGAGTATATTGGTGAGTCTGGAACGGTGAGTAAGACATACTCAAGTCTACGGTGAGACGCGCACTAGGGCGGGTCACCAGGATGCTCTGTGATGTGGTGGTGTGATGTTCACCATCACCATACAATGGTGCTCATTATCAGAGCCCAGATAGACGTAGCGCCTTATTTTGTCGTTCTTGCAGGTCGGCGTTCAATCCTCGATGGGCCAATTGGTTGGGGCATCTTACCTCCCCAGCGCCTTGTCCCTCATATCCCTTTTAAGTGCTGTAAGATCATACTAGCTAAGCGCTTCCTTTCGCTCGCTTCGCCTCGTTATCATCAAGTCATCATCATCCATCATAGAGCCATCAAGATTCATCCATCGTATTATTGTCTACCCGATGGTCTAGTTCTGATGGGCCGCAGAATGTGTCTGTCTGTGTGTGTGGGTGGTGTCGGGTGGCGCTCCCAGGGTAGTGGAGATGGTCATATAGTGGTTATCTTTCTCATATCTTGATATATGCAGTGGCGAGGATAGCGTGTAGTGAAGATAGTGATGAAAATGTGTGTGTGTGTGTGTACTCACCTAGTTGTGCTTGCGAGGGTTGAGCTGTGGCTCTTTGGTCCCGCTTCTCAACTGTCAATCAACTGATGTACAGGTTCCTGAGCCTATTGGGCTCTATCATATCTACACTTGAAACTGTGTATGGAGTCAGCCTCCACCACATCACTGCCTAATGCATTTCATTTGTCAACTACTCTGACAACAAAAATTCTTTCTAATGTCTCAATGGCACATTTGGGCACTCAATTTCCACCTGTGTCCCCTAGTACATGTGCCCCTTGTGTTAAATAAAACAGCTCTAGATAATCTACTTTATCTACTCTATCAATTCCTTTGAGAATCTTATATGTGGTGATCATGTCCCCCGTAACTCTGTGCATGTATGTGTGTGGTGAAGATGATTGATGGTGTGTAGATTGTGAGGGGGGGAGGGGAAGCTAGGAGGAGGGAGGCTAACCCAAGACGACCGTCCACAAGTGGTTGGGTACCATTCCTTTCCCCCCGTCCCATCCCAAATCCTTATATCCTGACCCCTTCCCAGTGCTATATATAGTCGTAATGGCTTGGCGCTTTCCCCCTGATAATTCCCTTCCCTCCCCCCCCCCCCCACACGGGTGATAGTGAAGACTTAAGCCTTGAGGAAGACCATAGCACCTTGGAGACAATCTTCCAGCAGTATATCAGACAAAACCCCGCCCCGTGTACTTAACATAGAGCGATAAAAGCCGAGCGACCCCTCTCCACCACCTACCATTTCCCGCCCAACCTCTTTTCGCCTAAAACTTTGACCATCAGACAGTAAATGACTCGAGTGAGGTAAACGCCAGCCGCCCGATTATAACTTTAAGGATCCCTGTGTGTGTGTGCGTGTTGTGTGTGTGTGTGTGTGTTTGTGGTGTGTGTGTGTGTGTGTGTGTGTGTGTGTGTGTGTGTGTGTGTGTGTGTGTGTGTGTACGCGTGTGTGTGTGTGTACGCGTGTATGTGTGTGTACGCGTGTGTGTGTATGTGCGTGTGTGTGTGCGTGTGTGTGTGTGTACGCGTGTGTGTGTGTGTGTACGCGTGTGTGTGTGTGTACGCGTGTGTGTGTGTGTACGTGTGTGTGTGTGTGTGTGTGTGGTGTGTGTGTGTGTGTGTGTGTGGTGTGTGTGTGTGTGTGTGTGTGTGTGTGTGTGTACTCACCTAGTTGTGTTTGATAGAGGTTTACAAGTAGATGAATGGACATAACAAGGGGGGGGGATATTAATAGGGGTATTAAAAGTGTCAACACAAGACAGAACACGAAACAATGGGTATAAATTAGATAAGTTTAAATTTAGGAAATACCTGGGTAAATGTGTGTGTGTGTGTGTGTGTGTGTGTGTGTGTGTGTGTGTGTGTGTGTGTGTGTGAGCTTTTTTTTTCCTTTCGCTGGAGTTATCATGCTAAGGATACTGTGGTGAGGCAGCTATCGTGGGTGTGGGTGGTTATCGTCCCCCACACCAGATCTGTTGGGTTGTAACTATCGTCGGTCATTAGCATATCTATGCAAGGTAGTTGAAATCGCTTGGGTTGCAGCTTTGTACAGCCTTTGTTTTGAAATATAAAAGGTTGTACAAATTCAAGTCTGTCACTGAATCCTAAATCATTCAGTAGGTTTTTAAAGGAAAGAATGTTTAGGTTTTTCCTTTAGTTAAGAACGTGTTAAAATAAAAAATAAATGTGCAACTTACATGTGAAGGCATGCAACAGCGGCACTTTGTTAGGAGCCTGTGATCCGGTGGAAGCACACACACACACACACACACACACACACACACACACACATTTACCCAGGTATTTCCTAAATTTAAACTTATCTAATTTATATCCATTTTTTCGTGTTCTGTCTTGTGTTGACACTTTTAATACCCCTATTAATATCCCCCCCTTGTTATATCCATTCATCCACTTGTAAACCTCTATCAAACACAACTAGGTGAGTATACACACACACACACACGCACGCACACGCACGCACACGCACACACAGCACTCCGCTCCTCACACACAATCTCCTTAAGCCTAGCTTATACCTCGCACAAGCCTAATAAATCCCGTATTCAAGGAGAAAAATTCCTCAAGGGTAAAATCAGCAAACATTTCCTGTTGCGGAGGAGCCGAAATAACCAGTTTTGCGCGCAGCAAACAACGGCCAATGGAGAGTTACGACCAACTGGGGTTATCACTAAGTTATCTCCTTGGTACAACCGCTGCCTTCATCTGATAGGCGGCCTTAAATTCCAACAGTAGTGAGATAATCCTGACAAAATGCTGAACCCTGTTGCCTTTTGATGGCAGTTTTACTGAGGGTATGTATAAAACTGGATGTTCCTTCCTCACTTCCAGGGGGGAGTGTTGGCCGCGGGGCCCAGAGCAGCGATTCCATTTTACAGTTCGGTAATCGGCGGTGGATATCAGCCGCAGGATAGCCATGCCTCACGATCACCGCGATATGAACTTTATTGCAATAATATCTGCCTTGTTCTAGTTTATTTAAGCTATGGTTGACTTGGAGGAGATTAAAAGTGGATGTGGGGGGTCCCTCGATTGTTTCAAGCGCGGGTTGGACGTGTATATGAGTGGGATTGGGTGGTTATAGATAGGAGCTGCCTCGTATGGGCCAATAGGCCTTCTGCAGTTACCTTTGTTCTTATGTTCTTATGTTTGTTCGATGTTCATATCACTAATGGTTTTCTCTCTCACTATATGCATCTATCGATATCTATAAATGGAAATGTCTGAGGATGGATGCCAGACGCCTGGGGGTAGCTTCACCAAATTTTTCACAGTAATTGCTGCTGGGTACGTGCCCAACATGGGTTGGTGGTGCTACATGTTAAGCGTATGTATGGGCCACGTGACATTATACCACACTTATCCCCACGCGAAATCTCGGAATATCATTGACTCGAGTTTGAATGATAAGGTTTTATATATTTTTCTGCTGTTATTTCGTGAACGTCATGTGCTTATGACGCCAAAATAATTATAAAAAATCCTATCTTTGGTCATAAAAGATAAATGTGTGTTATTAGGCAGTAGTGGATACTCTGTACCGCTGCCTCAGGCGGCGGGGAAGACAATCACGCCACCCACTCACACACCACAGGTCTAGCCTGAGAGAGAGAGAGAATGGTAGGGAGGCAGAGAGAGAGAGAGAGAAGGGTAGGGAGAGAGAGAGAATGGTAGGGAGAGAGAGAGAGTGGTAGAGAGAGAGAGAGTGGTAGAGAGAGAGAGAGAGGCAGGGAAGGTGAACCAGAGCTCAAGAGCTAGAGACCACTGTAGGCATGTGTTCCAGTAACTAGCTGCACCTCACTCCTACCCCCCACCACCATCTAAAACAAAATAGGTTAAAAAAACACTTACCTCCTCAAAATACAAAGATACTCTCGTCATCAAAATAATCCCATAACCTAGCATGAAAAGAGTGGCCATAAACTAGCATCCAAAGACTGTCAACAAATTGTGGCCCTCAGTTTAAGAGTTATAGAAGAGCGTGGCACTCCTCCCAGCTTGGGCCACGACCGTGCTGATAAATGTACGCACACACACACACACACACACGGCACCTGGCGACAACCAACCTATTTATCAGGGGTAATGTTATACAAACAATGGGTGTGGAAGGAAGGAAGGAAGGAAGGAAGGAAGGAAGGAAGGAAGGAAGGAAGGAAGGAAGGAAGGAAGGAAAGAAGGAAGGAAGGAAGGAAGGAAATATCAAGGGAAAGCGCCAAGCCATTACGACTATATAGCAATTGGAAGGGGTCAGAATAACGGTTGGGGATGGAACGGGGGAAGGGAATGGTGCCCAACCTCTTGGACGGTCGGGGACTGAACACCGACCTGCATGAAGCGAGATCGTCGCTCTACCGTCCAGCCCAAGTGATTGGACACAATGGGTGTGGGACGTGTCCTTGGTCACATGGTCCTGCTTGTGCTGTCCCGGGCCAGGTGGGGAGACTGGCCCCATAGTCCTCCTGCAGTCACTGGAAAGGCGAAGAGTTAGGGGTGACATGATAGAGGTTTACAAGTGGATGAATGGACATAACAAGGGGGGGATATTAATAGGGTATTAAAAGTGTCAACACAAGACAGAACACAAGCTCAGTAGGCTCAGGAACCTGTACACCAGTTGACTGACAGTTGAGAGGCGGGACCAAAAAACCAGAGCTCAACCCCCGCAAGCACAACTGGGTGAATAGAACTAGGTGAGTACACACACACACATTAGTGCATACAGGACCCACCACTAGTGTATATAGGACTCTTCCTCCCACTAGTGTGTACAGGACCCTCCCTCCCTCCCCACCTTTGCACTGAGGAAAGTTAAGGAGAAACTTAACAAATTCATAACGTCCGTGGAAGACACATTCAAAGAAGGTGTGGAGGATATGAGGGCTTTTATCTTCACTAATACCGACGTGTCCGCCTCCTTATTACGCCGGAGTCACCCTTTGACGCCGCCTCCTTCACAATGCCAGATTGGATCCTGAACGTCGGGGAAGGCAGCGTTCCTGCCCTTCTCTGACGTTACATCCTTCAAAGTCACGCTTTTTTAGACACTCAGAATCTTTCACTTGATGATCGGTCCTTTGATGCAGTGACGGGAAGCTTCCCCGTCTGTCTCGGCCGCCCCTCTGCTCGCGATTC
Organism: Procambarus clarkii; assembly: GCF_040958095.1. Taxonomy (NCBI): domain Eukaryota; kingdom Metazoa; phylum Arthropoda; class Malacostraca; order Decapoda; family Cambaridae; genus Procambarus; species Procambarus clarkii. The sequence continues at coordinate 26,283,235 of NC_091202.1, read as the reverse complement.
TGTCAATTGCGAGTTAGATGTTGCTGCGTGCGACATTTTCGACTTCTGTCTATGGGATTATGTGTGAAAAGTTCGTCCTTTGCTGTCTTTTATTGTTTTATGGTCCAACCCGACCTTTCTCAGTGGTCTCTGATGGTCCACCCGACCTTTCTCAGTGGTCTCTGATGGTCCACCCGGCCTTCCTCCTCCAGACACTACACTACACAGTCGATTAAGAGGCGTCTGGGATCCTCTCGGACGTAGGTTCGAATCCTCATCACGGCCCTTGTGGGATTGTTCATCCTCCTGATCTTCTCGCTGTCCGGGGACTCATTTAGCGGTTGCCGAAGAGCCCAACTAGGAGGACCTCCACTGCCTGAAGACGCCGTCGTCGCCTCTCCGTCACGGCGTGGGGGTCTTAGCCTTGTATATGAGCCCATTGCTCCAGACTGCCTCTCCTGGGTGTATAGAAAGTTGCCATGGGCGATGCTCTCCCACGTGTGACTTGTACAATGCTCAGTGTGAAGTATGTTGTATATTATCCCGGTTAAGATGACGATGGAGCGCAGGCATCTTGCAGGAAAAGTAGCGTCTTAAAAATTATAATAAGTAGAAAGAGAGATGAGAAACAAGAGACCCAAAAAAGAGGAGAATTAGGAGACGAAGGAATGATAGAGATAGAACAAGAGAAAGGGTACAAGCATCAATTCACAAACTGTTGACCAAACCACACACACACTAGAAAGTGAAGGGACGACGACGTTTCGGTCCGTCCTGGACCATTCTCAAGTCGAATGAATGGTCCAGGACGGACCGAAACGTCGTCGTCCCTTCACTTTCTAGAGTGTGGTCTGGTCAACATATTTCAGCCACGTTATTGTGACTCCTCGTCTGCATTACACAAACTTTTCACTTGAAATAGAATCATGTTGTAAATCAATGGAAAAATCTCTCTCGGGGTATTTAAAGTCTGTAAATCCTTCGTGATTAGACATTTTGTATATACCTTGAGGTTACCTTGAGGTGCTTCCGGGGCTTAGCGTCCCCGCGGCCCGGTCGTCGACCAGGCCTCCTGGTTGCTGGACTGATCAACCAGTCCAGCATATAGATATAGGTATCATTATAATATGTAGCCGTGTCTTGCAGGGATTTCAAAGTTGGAAATTGTGAAATATTACTTTAAGTTTGTCGCCTTTCAGAACGCTGGAGTTTCAACTCAAAGGGACGAATAAGGTAATACAAATCATCACTAATTTATTGCATCCTTGTATCTGTTTTCAGGTAATTTAAGTGTTGTGTGATACTCAACACGGAAGCTGCTTCTCGAACCCATTCTTTATTCACTTTATTCACTTTTTGCACCTCATTCCATTATGTAACATAAAGTGATGGATGGAAATGAATAATTTCAGCTCGCAGATCAGTTCAGCTTTCAGACTTAACCATGAAACATGAGTGTGATAAGACAGGCTCTTATGGTTCTTACTACGGGCTCACCATAGCCCGTGCTACTTGGAACTTTTTGTACCAAGTAGCACATTTTAAACAGCAACAACCTTATGATTCTTATGGTTCTTGCGTTCCTTATAACAGCAGTAGAAGTCAGTACTCACCTATTTGTACTGAGCTATTTGTGCTTGTGGGGGTTGAGCTCTGGCTCTTTGGTCCCGCCTCTCAACTGTCAATCAACTGGTGTTGATTGACAGTAGTTAAAAGACTTCTGGTGTTCGAACAGCCTTCACTTTTATGACATCACTGACATCCATTTTTATTGGTTGTCTGTATAACACTTCTTTGTGAACAATGTAATGAAAAAAGAGAACTTGATGGTTGGTGTTCACAGCTAGTGAACACCGAGTGTTCTACTCATCACGTGACGTACTCAGCTGTAGTACAGCCTGTGTGCGTACACAATGTACACAGCTCGTACTAAACTCAAGAGACTTCATCATCAATTGTTTTCGTTCCTTTTCTTAGCATGAATTCCACAAGTAGGCATCCATCAGTCTCAGGAGACTATGGGTGTCGGTCTGGAGTGGCCTCACCAGGGCGCAAAGCCAGGGTAGGTTGATTCGGGGGAGAAGCTGTTACCCATGCAGCAGGTCCCCCCTCTCCACGGCGCTGAAAGTCTCCAATGGAAAGGCATACGCCAATACGATTGGTTCCAGCGCCGTCGCAGGAACTGTGAGTTCCACAAACTCCTCTGTTATCTGCATACTTTCACCAACTCCACTTAGACAAGGTGCTAATTGTGTTGCATCTGTCCTGCCATCAGTTCCAATGGCACTACGGGCTCACCATAGCCCGTGCTACTTGGAACTTTGTTCCAGGTAGCGAATCTTTAACAACAACAACAAATCAATTCCAATAAAAAATGTAATAAAGGACTTTACTTTCTCTTCGAGTTAACTGTTAAAATTCGTCCGGTGGACGTCACCCGAACCCCCCCCCCATCTCCTACCCCACCTCCCCCCCCATCCCCTACCCCACCACCTCCCCCCTCATCCCCAACCCCACAACCCCCTCCCCCCCAGCTGTACAAGCGCCCACCGCCCGCCTGCTGGACGAGCTGGGTGATATTTCAATAATGGAGGGATTACCGGAGGCGCTGCAGCGTCATATTGAAATTGATTTTAACGTATTTTGCTGGATTGAGTGAAATCTCTCCAATATCTCCTCCAACCTGGACCTCGGAGACGAGTGGTGGGGGGGTGGGGGGTGGGGGGTTGATAGTGAGAAGTGATCACTGGCGGAGGAATAGGAAGGGAGAGGACTTGAAGGACACGGGGTCCTTGTTCGAGAGTTATATCAGAAAATATGAATGCTTTCTATGGGTAAGATATATACCTGTGAGACACAAATGTAAACGCCTTGAGCTGTGTGACCGTCAACGTGTAGGGTTATCTTGAGGTTATCTTGAGATGATTTCTGGGCTTTAGTGTCCCCGTGGCCCGGTCCTCGACCAGGCCTCCACCCCCAGGAAGCAGCCCCTGACAGCTGACTAACACCCAGGTACCTATTTTACTGCTAGGTAACAGGGGCATAGGGTGAAAGAAACTCTGCCCATTGTTTCTCGCCGGCGCCAGGGATCGAACCCGGGACCACAGGATCACAAGTCCAGTGTGCTGTCCGTTCGGCCGACCGGCTCCCTTGGCTAAGAACTTGGATTAGACTCGCCGAAATTGGTAGGGAAAATGGTGTGGGGTAGAGGACCGTCATAGGCTGGTCTGGGTAGGCCCAGACCAGGGTAGGCCCAGAAGTCACAAGTCCAGCGTGCTGTCCGCTCGGCCGACCGGCTCCGGTCAGAGTAGGGAAGGAAAAACGAAAAGCCACAGTAATTCTCGAGTTATATAACATTGATCTGCAAGGTTGAGGAGAGACCTGGCCTCCATAACAGTCAGGTAACCCAGGCTCGTCACTGTGTCATAATTCAACCCCCGCTGCTGGGAGGCGCCGAGGGAGAACCAAGCGAACACCAGAAAAATAGAACACAAAACAGAGAAGATTCTCTAGGGGGGTTCATAGGCTTCCACTGAAGCCCAATCAGGATTCCACACACATTTCCCGCATGCACTTTGCTTGTAGCATATTGTGGCAGAGCTGTTTTGGGTGCGTGCTTGGGTTCGAACCTATTGTGCAGGTTCGAATCCTCATCATGATATCTAATTGATATCTCACGTTAATGTGATCTCTTTGTGCACAATTTGCAGACTCTCATATGCCTGAAACGACTAGTGTAAGTAAAAAATGTTATATTATGAAGAACTGAAAGCTGCTATAAACTCTACAGAACATAAATCCCCGATTTCAGAATTCATGAAAAACGTAGGGGTCGCTGTGGATGCCGATAATTTTTAAATAGTGGCAATGGGGGTCAATCCCGACTGCCCTATGACACTCCCATACCCCCCAATGTGCCATCTTGGAGGGATGGGGGAGGATCTACATCTGACATCCTGCTTTAGACTGACAGACAGACAGAGACGGACATTCTATTTTATTGATTTAGATATTTCCTATTTGGCAGCAATAGCAAATTACTGGTACCCGCCATCCACCTGTCTGTCTCACCTGTCTGCCGCCCACCTGTCTGTCTCACCTGTCTGCCGCCCACCTGTCTGCCACCCACCTGTCTGCCGCCCACCTGTCTGCCACCCACCTGCCTATACCACCCACTCCGTTCCTGATATGAAGTATGATCAACAAAATTATTAGAATCCTGGCAGCATTGTGAAGAATAACCTAACAAAGTATCAGAGATGTAGTAATCATGGCATGACGGGGACGCCCACAAAACCTGCTCATCCAACAAAGAGAGAAACAAGGAAAATGTAATTGTTTTAAAATATATTTTTCTCTCGTGTTTAATATCCCATCGGGCAGTCTGACCCAGATTATAGAGGATATCATCAGTGTAAAATGTTATAGTGGGTGTGTGTAGCCTGGAGCCTGTAGTGGGCCTGTAGCCTGCAGCCTGTAGTTGACCTGTAGCCTGGAGTCTGTGCTGGACCTGTAGCCTGGAGTCTGTGCTGGACCTGTAGCCTGGAGTCTGTGCTGGACCTGTAGCCTGGAGTCTGTGCTGGACCTGTAGCCTGGAGTCTGTGCTGGACCTGTAGCCTGCAGCTTGTACTGGACCTGTAGCCTGGAGTCTGTACTGGACCTGTAGCCTGGAGTCTGTGCTGGACCTGTAGCCTGGAGCCTGTACTGGACCTGTAGCCTGGAGTCTGTGTTGGACCTGTAGCCTGGAGTCTGTGCTGGACCTGTAGCCTGGAGTCTGTGCTGGACCTGTAGCCTGGAGTCTGTGCTGGACCTGTAGCCTGGAGTCTGTGCTGGACCTGTAGCCTGGAGTCTGTGCTGGACCTGTAGCCTGGAGCTTGTACTGGACCTGTAGCCTGGAGTCTGTACTGGACCTGTAGCCTGGAGTCTGTGCTGGACCTGTAGCCTGGAGCTTGTACTGGACCTGTAGCCTGGAGTCTGTACTGGACCTGTAGCCTGGAGTCTGTGCTGGACCTGTAGCCTGCAGCTTGTACTGGACCTGTAGCCTGGAGTCTGTGCTGGACCTGTAGCCTGGAGTCTGTGCTGGACCTGTAGCCTGGAGTCTGTGCTGGACCTGTAGCCTGGAGTCTGTGCTGGACCTGTAGCCTGGAGTCTGTGCTGGACCTGTAGCCTGGAGTCTGTGCTGGACCTGTAGCCTGGAGTCTGTGCTGGACCTGTAACCTGGAGTCTGTGCTGGACCTGTGGCCTGGAGCCTGTACTGGACCTGTAGCCCGCAGCCTGTACTGGACCTGTAGCCTGGAGCCATTCCTGTAGGCCGGAATGCTTCTCTCTCAGGAGTCATCAATGACTCCAAAAATCAGTTCATTGAGGCAAGAGTTAACCAGCACTTAACCAGCTCTGAAGCACTAACAACCATTGATCCAGACGACCTCACGGCGCTTCCAGGGCTCGTAAAGTGTTTAATAAACAGAGACTAGGCCGCCAGAATTGAGCAAAGATGTATAGGTTTCGCAAGTGAACACCTCAATGCTTGATAATTGCTAGCGTTCATCTACTGGCTCCATTCTGGTCTTGTGGAGAAGCCGAGCCGAAACAAGCAAGGGCCACACACACATAATTACCATGTAGTTCAACTCCAATTGGACGAGCGCTCCTATACCTGTAATTAGCACCTAATTACGTTTAAGATACAGCCAAATTAATAATAATTAATAAGGAAATATTTAACTCTGAAAATAAAAATTGTGTTGTACGGTTGAAGTAAAGACACAGCTACAAGTGTTCGAATATTCGTAAGAAGTGTTCAATAAGAGAAGTGTTCGCTGGGAGCATTCATTGACAGTAGAAGTGTACGCTGG
>NC_091202.1:26247401-26269901 GCF_040958095.1 Procambarus clarkii | reverse complement strand
GAATATTCTTCAATATTGGAGAATATTCTCCAATATTGGAGAATATTCTCCAATATTGATGAATACTTCATCAATATTCGACTTTAGTTATGACTAATAGTCTAGTTATGACTATTAGTCATAACTAAAGTCGAATATTGATGAAGTATTCATCAATATTGGAGAATATTCTCCAATATTGGAGAATATTCTTCAATATTGGAGAATATTCTTCAATATTGGAGAATATTCTTCAATATTGAAGAATATTCTTCAATATCGGAGAATATTCTTCAATATTGGAGAATATTCTTCAATATTGGAGAATATTCTTCAATATTGGAGAATATTCTCCAATATTGGAGAATATTCTCCAATATTGAAGAATATTCTCCAATATTGAAGAATATTCTCCAATATTGGAGAATATTCTTCATTATTGGAGAATATTCTCCAATATTGAAGAATATTCTTCAATATTGGAGAATATTCTTCAATATTGGAGAATATTCTTCAATATTGAAGAATATTCTTCAATAGTGAAGAATATTCTTCAATATTGGAGAATATTCTCCAATATTGAAGAATATTCTTCAATATTGGAGAATATTCTTCAATAGTGAAGAATATTCTTCAATAGTGAAGAATATTCTTCAATAGTGAAGAATATTCTTCAATAGTGAAGAATATTCTTCAATATTGGAGAATATTCTTCAATATTGGAGAATATTCTTCAATATTGGAGAATATTCTTCAATATTGGAGAATATTCTTCAATATTGGAGAATATTCTTCAATATTGAAGAATATTCTTCAATATTGGAGAATATTCTTCAATATTGGAGAATATTCTTCAATATTGGAGAATATTCTTCAATATTGGAGAATATTCTCCAATATTGGAGAATATTCTCCAATATTGAAGAATATTCTTTATTATTGGAGAATATTCTCCAATATTGAAGAATATTCTTCACTATTGAAGAATATTCTTCAATATTGAAGAATATTCTCCAATATTGAAGAATATTCTTCATTATTGGAGAATATTCTCCAATATTGAAGAATATTCTTCAATATTGGAGAATATTCTTCAATATTGGAGAATATTCTTCAATATTGAAGAATATTCTTCAATATTGAAGAATATTCTTCATTATTGGAGAATATTCTCCAATATTGAAGAATATTCTTCAATATTGGAGAATATTCTTCAATATTGGAGAATATTCTTCAATATTGAAGAATATTCTTCAATATTGGAGAATATTCTTCAATATTGAAGAATATTCTTCAATAGTGAAGAATATTCTTCAATAGTGAAGAATATTCTCCAATATTGAAGAATATTCTTCAATATTGAAGAATATTCTCCAATATTGAAGAATATTCTCCAATATTGGAGAATATTCTCCAATATTGGAGAATATTCTCCAATATTGAAGAATATTCTTCAATATTGAAGAATATTCTTCAATATTGAAGAATATTCTTCAATAGTGAAGATTATTCTCCAATATTGGAGAATATTCTTCAATATTGGAGAATATTCTTCAATATTGGAGAATATTCTTCAATATTGGAGAATATTCTCCAATATTGGAGAATATTCTCCAATATTGATGAATACTTCATCAATATTCGACTTTAGTTATGACTAATAGTCTAGTTATGACTATTAGTCATAACTAAAGTCGAATATTGATGAAGTATTCATCAATATTGGAGAATATTCTCCAATATTGGAGAATATTCTTCAATATTGGAGAATATTCTTCAATATTGGAGAATATTCTTCAATATTGAAGAATATTCTTCAATATTGGAGAATATTCTTCAATATTGGAGAATATTCTTCAATATTGGAGAATATTCTTCAATATTGGAGAATATTCTTCAATATTGGAGAATATTCTTCAATATTGGAGAATATTCTTCAATATTGGAGAATATTCTCCAATATTGAAGAATATTCTTCAATATTGGAGAATATTCTTCAATAGTGAAGAATATTCTTCAATAGTGAAGAATATTCTTCAATAGTGAAGAATATTCTTCAATAGTGAAGAATATTCTTCAATAGTGAAGAATATTCTTCAATAGTGAAGAATATTCTTCAATAGTGAAGAATATTCTTCAATAGTGAAGAATATTCTTCAATAGTGAAGAATATTCTTCAATAGTGAAGAATATTCTTCAATAGTGAAGAATATTCTTCAATAGTGAAGAATATTCTTCAATAGTGAAGAATATTCTTCAATATTGGAGAATATTCTTCAATATTGGAGAATATTCTTCAATATTGGAGAATATTCTTCAATATTGGAGAATATTCTCCAATATTGGAGAATATTCTCCAATATTGGAGAATATTCTCCAATATTGAAGAATATTCTCCAATATTGAAGAATATTCTCCAATATTGAAGAATATTCTCCAATATTGAAGAATATTCTCCAATATTGAAGAATATTCTCCAATATTGAAGAATATTCTCCAATATTGAAGAATATTCTCCAATATTGAAGAATATTCTCCAATATTGAAGAATATTCTCCAATATTGAAGAATATTCTCCAATAATGAAGAATATTCTCCAATATTGAAGAATATTCTCCAATATTGAAGAATATTCTCCAATATTGAAGAATATTCTCCAATATTGAAGAATATTCTCCAATATTGAAGAATATTCTCCAATATTGAAGAATATTCTCCAATATTGAAGAATATTCTCCAATATTGAAGAATATTCTCCAATATTGAAGAATATTCTCCAATATTGAAGAATATTCTCCAATATTGAAGAATATTCTCCAATATTGAAGAATATTCTCCAATATTGAAGAATATTCTCCAATATTGAAGAATATTCTCCAATATTGAAGAATATTCTCCAATATTGAAGAATATTCTCCAATATTGAAGAATATTCTCCAATATTGAAGAATATTCTCCAATATTGAAGAATATTCTTCACTATTGAAGAATATTCTCCAATTTTGAAGAATATTCTTCTCCAATATTGAAGACTATTAATCTTCAATATTGAAGATATAATATTTTTATATTTGACAAATGGAATTCATTTTCGGAATACATGATCTCCGAAAGGTCTTCAGCGATTCCTTTCCAATTTTCACACAACGTTCAATTTCCATCAAAGTAGGTTTATATATAATATACACACCTGTCACTAAAAAAAAAAAAAGGTTCTTACCAAAAAATTAAACACAAAACAAACCTCATTTCAAGTATGTTTATTGAGACAATAATAAATACATCTCAACGGGATACAGTAGTTTACGGTATTTCTACTCCCCTCTACTTGCAGAACCTCAAGGGGCCGCACAAATTCAGTGTCTACAAATACACAATACAAGAATCAGGTTTAATATAGTAAGCACAGCATATAAATGTTAGACTCTTGGGGCAAAATTCTTGTAGCTCCGGGGTATACTGTCTATCATAATGATATCACACATAAAAATGTTTTTCAGTGGTACACTACTTATTAATAACTATACAAACTTCGAGTTCTTTCCAGTGTCAACTTATTTATGTATTAAACTTCATGTTATTTGAGACAAGTTAGCAAAATAATATTAACACAAACTCAAGAGTACCTTAGGGTATTTATACCCATTCCCGCCGCACAAATTCACTCATTACAAATACAACAATCCAATTTAACATTTCAGGGTAATATACTATCTAAGACTATAATAGTCTGCATCCACCGCACTAAATTTTAACACATTAACCCTCAAAGATAATATCCTCACTACTTTCTTCCACGATCCATAATAAAACTATCTTTACCCTGTCCGTCACATTCCGTGAGATACGTGATTTTCTCAGAGACACTCTCCCAACACACCAACTCCTGTGCAAGTGAGGAGAAATGTTACATACATCAAAGGTATTATTCAGATCTATGCTATTTCTCTATACCGTTTGACTTTAACCTGTTTCAACATTTGTCACTACAGAACGTTGAACCCTAACACTACTAGATACTTCATTTTCTGAGGTTGAAGCAAAACGTCCTCACATTGGGGACTTATTTATTTTATAATGCTCAATAATATATTATTTTCGTATATATTATACACAGCTAATCATTATATAATAAAACAAATTATTTGATTCATTACAAATATTTCCTCATTACGATGATTAATTATTGACTAGTGCATAACAATAAACTATTAAGGAATAATTATATTGATTATTCTTTATAATTATCATGAAGTACAAATCAATTTAAATTAATAAATACATCTATAGATAGTACATGAAAGTTGCATTATTTTAATTACACTAATTACAATTCATGGAAATATTTCTTAGCTATCACCAGGCTTATCACTTTGGGGGTCCTCCGCCCGAACCCCCAATGCCGCGACGGCCAGCGGCGCTGAACCCCAAAGGGCGAACGCGGCGCCCGCCCGCTGTAACTAGGAATGTGTCGACCTCATGGCCGCAGTAGTCTGCCCTCAGCCTCCATCCCTTTTCCTTGTTCATCAATGGTGTACCTTGTGCGCCTTCCGTAGTCGGTTCTGCAAGTAGTAACGCAGTAAGGGTGGCCAGAAACGGCCATGCACTATCAACGTGACGGGCAACGTACCTACCCTTTAAGGCTACTGCTGGAATTAGTTTCTAAGAGGAGGGGGACATTTCCGGAACCGAACTGGGCAAGTGTCATTAATGGATAAAGCCAGGGTGATACCCTGTGGGAAAACTCTGAAAATGAACACTGGCACAGGGGAAAGGAGTGACTAGAGGGGAAAGGAAGAGAAAAACATCTTCCAGGAAACTAATCGGTAGCGAAGTAACGTAACTACCAACCTGAGCAGAACTTTAGCGGGAAAAACCAAGACAAGTAAAAAAACAGGGTGGGGGTTTTGCAGTTACCGTATCTGGGTCAAGGGCACAAGTTAATCCAGGGGGAGGCATCTACCAAGCAATCATTCATTTCAAACTATTCCAACAGAATATTATAAAAACCAAACATTAAATATTTATATGACCACTATGTATATAATATCAAATCAATATATACATAAAACCATATTTGAAATATGAAGAAACACGTCTTAAGGCCCAACTGCAACATGCTTGCGTCCACAGTGACACATAAGGATGGTAACCGAGTCCGTTACAGTCATCTCCATTGTATGTTGGCATCCGGAAGCATGTTACAGCTGAATAGTTAGCCTAACAAACTTCCTTCAGAGGCGTAAATCAGTTTAGTCTGAGTGTCAATGACCATCTGCGAGCAGCAGTACCCCAAGAACTTCAAGATCTGAGCAAAACAAATGGACACCAGGAAGGCTAGGGATCCGTAAATGTCAAATAATTATTGTACTTAATATAGTAAATTCACAGAAATAACGACGAAAATAGTCAACAAACTCCCAGACTCATAATAAATTACTACGGAAGAGATGGAAATAACAATTGAATGACAGTACTATACATTAGTATACCAACTAATGAATATATACATACACACACATACATTCACAACCAATAAATACTATCTTACAAATATAACCAACTTTTCACTAAGAAAATGTAAAAGACACACATAAGCACTAGAAGGATAGGGAAAAGCACAAAATACTCATTCCAAACTAATACGTCGCACGACCATTACCCCGCTAACAGGTCGGGCCCGCCCAGCTAAGGGCTCCACAGGGGTCCCGGCTAAGGGCGTAACGGACTCGCCCAGCTAGTGGGCCTAGTACGCGGCCGACTGAGGGCATGGCGAAAAATGCCAGAGAAAACGATAACAAGTAAAGCAGAGGGGGGAGCCGGTCGGCCGAGCGGACAGCACGCTGGACTTGTGATCCTGTGGTCCTGGGTTCGATCCCAGGCGCCGGCGAGAAACATTGGGCAAAGTTTCTTTCACCCTATGCCCCTGTTACCTAGCAGTAAAATAGGTACCTGGGTGTTAGTCAGCTGTCACGGGCTGCTTCCTGGGGGTGGAGGCCTGGTCGAGGACCGGGCCGCGGGGACACTAAAGCCCCGAAGTCATCTCAAGATAACCTCAAGAGGGAGGGTAGAAGTAACGCGATTAAAACCCGGACCTAATAAAGATTTTAAGTAGTAATATGATACAGTAGCAACTGTATAAATAGATAAATAACAATGTCCACAATGGGGAGGAGGAAGTAAGCAGGCAAACCCTAACAAACCAACAATAACGTAGCATGCACAACACGAACACTAGTGGTCAATAACGGCTTAACAAACAACACTTGCCAAATGGAAACTAAAATCCGGCCTCTCAACATCACCTGGAACACCTGCAGCTGGACATTGGCAACTGGTGCATCAACATCTGCAAAACATAAATAAATACTGGCAACTGCCCACCAGGGAAAACTTCGGTTATAACTACAAGTCCAACTCCAAGACACTTACGGACCATATAGAACCTGGGAGCCAACAAGGGAATGGACACTATCTTCGCCCGCTGCCTTAGATACAAAATTAGCGGCAACGGGCCAAGGGGGAAACTGCAGCAGTAAGGGAAGTGCGACTCCAAAACATATTCAAGCATTATTTGGGGCATGATCTAACTCTTTACACAAAACGGGATTAATGCATGAGCCTAAAATAAATTACAATCAAATACAATAAACTCACACGAGTGCTAATAGGCACAACCTCGGCTGGAACGCTTCTGCTGATACTTCGGGGGGCTGGCGCCTCGGCAGCTCGACCCTTGGGAGCTGGAACGCAGTACGATGGGCATTATCAGTTGCGACCGCTTCAACTGGAACATCAGGAACAACTTCAGCCGTAGCATGGGAGCTGATCCAACAACCGCTGAAACGACACCAGCTCGACCATGTTCCACCTCAACACCAGCAAGCTGGGACAGCAACAGCTGTACCCACGGCAGCCGGATCAACAGCTGCTGCAGCAGCTGCACACCAAAATTGAGCAACAACGTAGGAAGAGTGGCGGCTCGGACGCTAGGGCAGACGGCTGGACCAGCTGCAACAGACCCAACCGAGCATCGGCCGCTAGAACACAGTGACACGTCGCAGGAACAACATCGGCCGGACATCAACCCCTGAACGAAGGCACTGGGCAGACAAAATGTCTCGTTAAACCAGCGGCCTGGGAGGCTGCACATTCTTTCGGGCTACACCGGGCATACAAAACCACTGGCAACGTTTACTGGTACTGATAAACGAAACTGGTACCGTCTAGCTGTCAGTACTTAATGACAAAATCAACAAAACAAGTATAAAGGTAAAACGGTAAGTAAAATGACATGCACTTAAGCAATGCATAACAAGCAATAATTTGCTGAAGGAACTAATCATATTACGAGTCCAAGATAAACTTAAAGGGAGACGCGTGAGGCCCGAAGACAGCGTCTACGACATCCTAGCTGACTTAACTTAAAGGTGAAGCATAAGTTAAACAAACAATTGTAAACCAGTAACGTAAAAACATGCAGCAAGAGCGATGTAAAATGCAGGAAATTGGCACAGGAAACTAAACGTAAATGCAGGGCCAGAATAAACTTAAACCAAGAGGCAAGTGCCCGATCCCTGCAACTATCACATCCTAGCTGACTAAGTTATTATGTAAAGGCAAAGCAGAATATTCTTCAAACTTGAAGCCCGCGCTGAACGAGAGGCGATTCATCACCCTCACACCAAAGGCTAAGATCATCGACAGAGAGCGGAGAACACACCGGAACGAACAGAGAAAAGACACCATTGAGGGCAACCACAACAAGAGTAGTGCTCAGAACCATGCCCTGGGGCACACCTTCGTATTGCTGAAAAGAGCCATAGAGCGCGGTACCAAGGCGCATCCGAAAGGAATGAGACAGGAAGCTGCGGAGAAAGAGAGATTACCACGAAGGCCAAAAGAATGAAGCTGCGACAGATTATGATATCGCAAAGTCGTGTCGTAAGCCTTTTCCACGTCAAAAAGGACGGCAACAACGGAGGTCTTCGCAGCAAAAGCACTACGAATATAGACCTCAAAGTTCACCAGGACATCTCTCGTGCTGCGGCACTTGCGGAAAAAAATTTCAAAAGGGGAGAGCAGCTGATGGTGTTCCACGAACCACATCAGACGAACATGAACCATACGTTCAAAGAATTTGCAGACAACTTGTGAGAGCAATAGGCCGAAAGTCCTTAGGGGAAGTACCCACACACCCTGGTTTCCAAACACGGAGGACAACGCCATCGAGCCAGTCCTCACAGACTGACGACGACTCCCATATCACATTATACAGACTTAGTAAATACCGAGACGTGCACGGAGGGAGATGGCGAACCATCTCAATGAATACCATTGCAGCCCGCCGCCGTAGAACCCCAGAGGGCCACGCCACAACGAAGTTCAGAGAGAACGGATCATTATACGGAAGCTGAAGAAGAGTGCAGAAATCTAAAGGACGAGACTCAAGGACAGGTTTAAGAAGAACGAAACATTGGGGGAACATGAACACCACAGCTAACACAAGAAAAGTGCGAACAAAATTCAGAAGCGACCTGCAACGGGTCCGCCACAACAGTACCACCGAGGTGAAGGACCGGTGAAACATCAGAAACGAACTTGCCCGCTAGCTTCCGGATACGCTTCCACATCTGGGGCACAGCAGTTTCCAATGTATTTGTTGAGACATAAGATACCCAACATTCACGGATGGCCCTACGGGCCACCGCACTCGCTTTCCGAAACAAAAGATTCGCCCGTCTGCCGACGGTGGTGCCTCTTCCAGGCAGCACGCTTACAGCTGACAGCCCGAGCACAATCCGCATTCCACCAGGGAACGCACTTCCGCGGACCAACACAGGAAGAGCGAGGAATAGAGCGGAGGGCAGCGTTGAACACTCATGAAAAACGAGGAGAGCACGAGGGAGAGGTCAGAGAGCAGCACTGAGGGTAAATGGGTTCAAGTCCACCTTAGCAAACTGCCACCTAGGGAAGGAAAGAGAAGGGAGAAAAAGGAACCAAGGATGGGGAAATGATCAGTACCATGGAGGTCATCAAGAATCGGCCACGTGAAATCTAAGTACAGAGAAGAAAACCACAAACACATCACGACAGGAAACGGTAAGAGTCCCAGAGTCCAAGTCCAAGCCATCACCAAAATTCAGGAGACAGGGAAGAACACAGGATAAAGGGCTCAACAAGGCGACCTCGGGTATTCGTCAGAACATCACCCAAAACACAATCACGACAATTTAAATCACCAAGCAGGAGCACAGGCTCCGGCAAGGAGTCCAGGTGGTGTTTCAAATCAGGAACAGAAAGCAACACACTCGGGGGGAGATAAATGCAACAAACTGTACCATTTCCCAAAAACAGATACGAGCTGCACAACAGTGGAGACGCGAAAGCACAAATAACCGGACAAAGGGAACATCAGCGCGAATCAACACAGCACATGAATTAGCAGCCTGCAACGGGTCCCCACAACAGTACCACGTAAAGATGAGGAACGAATAGCCACGAAAACGACCAGGACGAGCACCAAGCATCAGCTCCTGGAGACAGACACAAAGGGGCCAAAACCGCGAAATTATAACCGACTTCCAGGAAATTGCCGTAAAAACATAGAACGTTCAATTCAAGATTATACTTGGACGAAACGAGAAAAGACAACAGAGAACAAGGAAGAAACAAAGGTGAAAGAGCAACACAGCACGTTAAAGAATATCAGGCTCGGGATCAGGGTCAGCAAAGTCCGGGTCAGGGGCTATGGGTAAACTGAGCAAAGACGGAGGGAAGGAAGCGGGAGAACAGACCAGAGGTGGGCGGACGGGGTCCGGAGGAGGAGGAGGAAGAGGGGGGGGGGGAGTAGATAGAGGGGAGCGCACCTCAGCAAGAACACCAACCGAGAGGGAAGCGGGGCCCAAACAAACCTCAATAGCAGGAACAGGGGGCGCAACCACTGAAATGGGAGGGGAAGGAGTAATACAGCCAAAAGCAGGGGCACAGGAACAAAGCGAAGCCTTCTTACCCGCCGGGGACGAGGGAGGAGAGGAGCCAGGCTTACAATTCTGACTTAGACAGGTGTCCCAGCGACTACGTACTGGGAAACGGACTCCAGCGTCTCATAATGAGAAGCTGAACGAGACCACACGACGGCCGTTTGGAGAGCGATGGACATCCGCCTCCACCAACAGCCGGCGCGGAGACTCGATAGATGGAGAAGGATGAGGAGGAGGATCGGAGGGAGACGAGGAAGAAGACACAGGAGACATGACACCGAGTAGAAAGAAGGAACCCCACAGAGAACCAGGAGGGGCACCCTTTGGGACAGAACCCAAAGGAACACAGGAGGGGGCAGTGGGCGTATCAGGGTCCAAGGCCTGGAAACGGTAGAGTCTGATGAAGGTGGGAAAGACGAGGAGAGGAAGAGCGCAACATTGCTTATAGATTTTTCTATATAGTGAGAAAAGAAACGATTTGAAAGTCAACACATTTACACAACTTTATGATTCCCAGGTTAAGGCTCTTCACTGAAATGAAAACCCTCGCTATGAGCGCCCCGATATGCCTCTAGTAGTTGTCAAACTGCCACTTATTTCAGCACCTCAATGTCAACCTCGTACCATCACCCTCCAACTCAGTTATTCCACAACACCCACACACTTAACTATTGCATGCCGCCAATCTACTCCCTTCATCCATTGTTTTACATTTTTCAACCTAACAAATGCAACCAAATGCCGTCCAGCACGCCCTATTGTCAGCACGTAAATTTACTTACCGTGACCTCGAGTGAATCACTTCAATATTCACCACTGCGTTAAGCCCGGTACACTTGCCTTACTGCCAATGTTATTAACTAATTGCTTTAACACTTATGTAAGCTACGGTCAAACAGTTAATCCAACGACGTTATGAGGCTTATGCGGTATTTTATATGCACTCATCCGCTCTGTTGCTATTGGGAAACGATAAATTGAATAATGTTATTACTTTGTTATTGCATCCACTTCTTCCTGCAAGATGTAATTTAGTGTCGCATGTTAACTAAATTAACCTCATCGTTGATAATTTGGAAATTATTATATCCAAAACTACCACCAACACTAACTATTTGGTCAACTTCATTAATAAATCTTTCACAACGTGAACAGTAATTCTTGCCAAACTAGCTTCCTGTCACATTCAAATTCCACAATTAACTTAACTACTGTTTCAATGTCACGGTGAGGCGCCAGTTACAAAAGAAACAATCACCTTTACACTGTAGTAAAGTCGCAAACCTACAACCTATCCCCACGAAAATTCTACAAGACTACTCGACACTTACTGCCAAGTGTTCACTAATAATGAAGTTGAAGCGTCTCACTGTTCAACGTCCAGACAGCCAGGGGTCCTGCCAATCGGTCCGGTATTACCTGCAACAAGGCAAGTTACCTGACGCTAAAAATATAAATATTCAATCATGCCTATACCAGACCTTACTTTCAGTAGGTGCAGGTTGCAATGAAAGTTAATTTGATGTAGCTGCTCATTTCAAATGCTGCTCATTTCAAATGCATATTTTAAAGCCACACATACAACCTGGTTAGTAAACAGCTTTTCCAGCTGTTACTTGTGGGTTTACACCCTCTGAGCAGCCTAATACTATAATAAATATGTAGTGAGACAAGTTATGTGGTCGTCCACTTTCAATTTTAAAAGACTAAAGAACCCCTGAACGCGATTTAACGCCTTCGTGCGGCATCCTAATAAAATATTACCATGCCTCTAACTAACTAGGTATTCAAGAACTGATTTAAACTCATATCTACTAACTCAACTAGCACATCAAGCCAAACCTCGACATCTGCAACCACCTTCTGCTCGGCATCGTCTAAGACTTGATTCATCGGTCCACCACTAGTCCCATCACAACGTTAGTCTCTTCCACATTCCTACATCACCAGTAGGCTCCTTTCAAGCGATGCCTCTTCTTCCCACCATTACCTCATTCACTTAATAGCCCTGAAAATAATAACAGTACAATTAAATACATATTTATAAAAATTTTAATACTGATTAGGTATCAGGACTAAAATTAACTGCCTATATATATATCCCCCAAGAGGGTATATACGGCAGCTGTAATATAGATATTTGATATTTTTTACCCTATGTATTGGCGTTTTGCGGGTGTACAATATGAGTGTAAGCTAGGGGATCTGTCAGCCCTAGCGACCCCAAAGGGTAACGGGGTACCAGCTCAGAGTAACATCACGCCCTAACACTAACTTGTACACCACAACTATGCCAATACTGGGGTCAAAATAACGTTCCGTCGAGCCTCACCCACCAAGTCGACTCAACAGCCAATCACGTTCCTAATTTTCTATTGACGTCACATTCTCGCACCCTCTACTCTCATTGGTCGGCTACACCTAATTGGATACTCTAGTAATTCATGACAATTATTTATTGAAACTCAAATATATACACCCAAATGTATACTCAATGTATGAGAAACATACATATACCATATGTATGAAAAACAATGTTTGACTTTACACTCACAAATGATGACTTTGGATTACTTATTATTATAATTATTAAATAATAATTATACTTATTCAAGCTGTAAGTACAGTACAACACAGTACACTATCGTACAGTACACTTCCCTACGGTACGATACATTACAGTACTATACAGTACTGTAGAGTACAGTTCCGTACGGTACAATACATTAACTACTATACATTACAATACAGTACAGTACCGTATCATACAGAACAGCCAAGGGCACAGTACTCTACAGTACCGTATAGTACACTACACTACAAGGTACAGTGCAGTCCAGTACAGTACTGTATACTACACAAAAGTACCGTACAGTACAATATGGTAACAAATAAAACAGTACAATACAGTACGGTACACTGCAGTACAGTACAATGCACTACACTATAGGACACAACACTGCAATAACGTACACTCACACTTCGTTACTTGCCTTTCAAATGTACCAACGGCATCACAATTATAATTTAGTCTACTTAAATAACTATTTCTTGAACGTAACAACGCGTAATAAGCACAAATTTCACGTGAGATGGGGAGGGAGGAGATTCCTGCAATGGCGGTGAATGCCAACTCACGCTATTATTGTTTTTTTTATTTACTTATATACAAGAAGGTACATTGTGTTTGTGAGAATACATACCATAGTATTTACAATCTTGTGAAGCCACTAGTACGCGCGAGTATCACTAACGACCATTGTCAGTGCATTATTACCTTTCCAACCGTTCATTTTCCTCTCTAAACAACACCATGTATATTTATATACGTGATTTAAGTCATAGATGCACACTGCAACTAGTAATAACGATTAATTTAACATGTAATCAAATTGTGTTTTTCACATTTCTGCAAAGTCATCAGTCATTTTGAATAATAATGATCTTGTGCGTTACAATTTCATCATTTGAACTATTATGAGTCGTTCATTTGGGAATGGCGCTATATTATGCTATGTTAAGCTAAGCTAAGCAAGCTACGCTAGACTGCACTAGGCTAGGGTAAGCTACGTAAGGTTAGCTACAGTACCGTAACATATAGGGTACAATACAGGGTACAGTGCACGGTACAATACAGTACAGAACATTATAGTACACTACCCTACAATACATTACAGTAACGTTCACTACAGTATAGTACAATACACTATAGGACAGTGCAGTGCAGGATACATTTCAGTACAGGGTGCAGTACATTACAGAACAGTAAACTATAGTACAGCATAGTGCAGACCATGACAGTACAATACATGAAAGTGAAGTAAAATACAAAGTATTGTACTTTATTGTACATACAAGTACAGTGGAAGATTTTCTACTAGATATTCCCCTAAAATATCCTATTAAACATTCCCCTAGAAATACTAGTAAAAATCCCAAAGAAATACTACTAGAAATTCCCCTATAAATCCGACTACAATTTACCCTAGAAATTCTACAAACTCACCTACAAATCATACTAGCAAGTAGCATAACAATCTACTATGAATCTCACTCAAAATCCAACTACGATTCCCCTAACAATTCTACTACAAATTACCTACAAATACTATTACAAATCCTACTATTTCCTTCAATATTTAATAATATTCTTCAATCTATATAAATGCAATTGTTCGTTTGTGCATAACCGCTATTAAACTTAAGTTCTTTACCGATTGCCTTCATTTTTTGACACAA
The DNA here is from genome assembly GCF_040958095.1 of Procambarus clarkii. Taxonomy (NCBI): domain Eukaryota; kingdom Metazoa; phylum Arthropoda; class Malacostraca; order Decapoda; family Cambaridae; genus Procambarus; species Procambarus clarkii. The sequence continues at coordinate 26,255,700 of NC_091202.1, read as the reverse complement.
CGTTACCTTTGAATAGGCGCGTCTTTTTTCTATACCTTCTATATAAATGCCACACCTGTGACAGGTAAAACTATGCTTTTTTTAAAACACCACTATCTGTTGCATGTCAAAGCAACACACATGCTATACTAAATATGTTACAATTCCATTTCATGTTTCGGATTGCAATGATCATTTCATTTTTCATACATTCTGATTTATTTGCATTTCATTATTTTGTGTACATTGCATTGGATTTGAGCCGTGTTGTTTACTATACCAATCATTTCATGATTATAAATCATATTTTCAATTTTTTGTTAACTGCAATTCTTATATTTGACTGATGGGAACATCACTTTATGTTCCAAATTTTGTGATGGGAACATCACACCATTTGGTGTCCATCAGACGGAGGAGTGGGGAATGCTTGGGAGGCCGAGGAGACGAGTGAGGGGGGGGGTAATGGTGGGGAAAATTGGGGGACAAGGAAGGTTGCTGTGGTTCAGCAACCCCTTCAGAGGTATAGTACTCCTAGTATTTCATAATAATTCTCAAGTGATACTCTTCATTAATATTATTATTCAATAGTATTGAATAATAAACAGTATTAGTCATTATTAATATTATTCAATAATGTTGATTATTATTTATTAGTATTTACTCAATATTATTAAATATAATTTATATATTTTTCATTAATATCGATTATTATTCAATAATATCCATTATGTCAATAATATTGAATATTAGTCAATATTCAATATTGATTAATATTCCATAATATGGAATATTAAACATGGATCAATATTGATTAAATAATATTGATTCTAAAATATTATTAAGTAGTATTCATTATTCTCCATTTATTGCTTCACATTATTCTATATTTTATTAAATATTTATTATTCTAGAATACCGATTATTTCTTTTCCCTACGCCATTTCTACGTTAGCTGAACCTAACTTCTACCACTTTCCTTGGATTCTCGGTTCTCTTCAGATAGCAAAATACGCAAAAATCCACAACCTGCAAGACGCTTGGTGCTCACATCTCAACTCCAAGTCCACACAACGGCCTCCAGCCTCCCACCCAAAGGGACACATGCCAGACTAGGTCCAGGAACAGGCACGAGGTAGTGTCCCAGTCACGACCCTCTTCCCAATGTCAGCCCAGGACATGTTACCTCGCCCCACGACTATATGCAACTGAGTTTTCAATTGCATATAGTCCTACGAACCATTCACGCTTGTTCGCATTTGTGTTCCTCACGTGTGCCCCAAAGAATGAGGCGATTTCATAAAATGCTATGCCCAAGATTACCATCAGAGTGCCGGCGGGGAACTGGTTCAAATAGCTTCGGCTATCACTTCCTTCTGTCCGGTCATGATGGTGCCAGTTTTCATTTATTTATATTATATATATTACACACACACACAGGTATACAGCTAGGATAATTATTCATCTACAATAATTATCCTAACTATATAGATATAATAAATATCCTACATATCCTAGAATTATTCTATATATATATTCTAGATTATCTATATATAATATATAATCTGAATATGTATATCGGATAATGTAGATGCATCCTAGATATGCATCTAAAATATATATACTGTTCTAGATATAATCTAATATTTTATTTATATTTTATTTATGTATTTTAAAAAATATTTACTGAACCATATGCCAGTAGATTTCACTACAAATGAATGCCTAAAGTCTATGTAAATATCCACAACAAAACTATGTATTACAATCTTGGTCGTAACTCCAAGTAACAAACCACACACTTATTACTGTGTACACAACTGTTGAAGATTACTAAAGGTTATTAACACTACTATGTTTGCGTATATTATTTAATGAGTTCTATTAGTCTGCTGTTTCAGACATCAAAACTACATTAAAAAATTGCAACTTGTACATTACAAATCAACTAATACAATATTGAAAATGTGATGCTGACAGTACACTCCTGTAATAATGGCACATATCATCACTATCTCCTAACTGATAAATATTAAAGGAATACCTTTGACATGCAATTCCACATTCAGGTCATAGGTCCCTTTACAAATCTATGCATAAGTATCCAATGGTAAAACAATATATAAAATTGAAGGCAAACATATCCATGGACACCACTTAGTCAACAGACATGGCATCATCATCATCCTTATCTTGATCCTTGGTTTTATCAGAAACCTCCTTCTCTTCTTCCTTCTTACTGCCTTCCTCTTTACCTTCTTCTTTCACAAGGCCTGAAAGTAAGAAATAAAATCTATGAATGATCGATTAAAAAGTACCATGACTGGTTTCTTGACACTCCAAATACAATACTAAATATGTCTGCTCTACTGTCCTAGTTGTATTTACAGGCAATGAACTACACTAAATCGACAACTAAACACTATCAACATCCTATTGTTTTTTTTATTCTACTTTTAAAGCTAGGGATACTTGTCCAAACACTTGGTCATTATTTCAACATTCAAAAAATCTGTTCTGTTTATTATCAAAAATATTTTACTGTCAGTATGTATCCATATTGGCTATTCACAACTATGAGGCAAAGTATCAATTGTCTAGTTATGTGATGAGATGACAAAAGCTTATTACTGTATTCTATTGTATAGTGTGGGCGATACGCCACCATTTAGTTTGTTGGTACTAACCAAACACCTGGAAATCCTAGCAACATGTGGTCAGGTCACCATGACCTCAATTAACATCCTTCCCGGTGATAGCACAGTATCCTATGATATCAGGTAACAACCTACATTTTGATGTGCATCTATATAGAGTAAGTAATTATCAATAAATTATCAAAAGGAGGCACCAAACCGGGAAGGCTATGTAGCACTATCAAAGGTGCGGAATAATCAGCGGGTGCTAAATATCACCAACGATGCCAATATGACAACAGAAACGCATAAGGCGAACAATATCAAATGTATCCGATTCACCAACAATTCTATCGAGGGACAACTGACTGCAAGGGACAGTCGGAAAGCAGAGCATAGAGAATGGCATAAAGTTCTGCCGTGAAGATGCCAGCCAAGTCTCCAGAGCAGCCGACACATATATAAGTGTGGTCAGGAAATAACAACAGTTATGTGGTGGCCTACACCGTCTGCAAACTTAGACCCATCATGAGGATGGAAATGGAGCGGGAGTGTGAAGAAAAGTGTTCAAGGATAGGGCATTTCAGAACTGTAGGAGGGGTAAAAGTTTTAGTAATGTGGTTCAGGGATTTACAAAATTTAGCAAGGGAAACCCTCCACAGGAACGCAAAAATGCAATACTAAGAGAAATATTGGTAATACTAACCGAAAGAGATTTTTGCAGGCGAGACAACCCACCAGAAAGACCGAGGTGGGTGAAGGGGAACAGGAGCTACAAGAAGAGTAAAAGTCAAACCACGACATAGGCAAGAGTGAGGGTATTATAAGGACTGCGCAAGGTAGCGAACACAGTAGCAATTGCAGCGGTCCTGGAGAGATAGGAAGCCAGTGTCAACATACAAGCCGAGGGTAGGAGTCGAACGAAAGGCACCAAAGCCAAGGCGCAACTCAGTATGGTGCAAAGCATCAAGACGGCAAAGAGTATGAGGAGAAGCAGACAAGTAGCAAGCAGGGCAACCATAATCGAGTTTAGACAGTACGAGAGAGGAATGTAAAGAGGAACGTGCGCCTATCCACTACCCCAAGAAGTATGGGACAAAACCTTAAGTAGGTTAAGGGCCTTAGAGCATTCAACTCGAAGGTAACATGCAGTCTCCGTGGTGTAGTGGTAAGACACTCGCCTGGCGTTCCGCGAGCGCTATGTCATGGGTTCGTATCCTGGCCGGGGAGGATTTACTAGGCGCAATTCCTTAACTGTAGCCTCTTTTTAACACAACAGTAAAATGTGTACTTGGATGAAAAAACGATTCTTCGCGGCAGGGGATCGTATTCCAGGGACCATAGGATTAAGGACTTGCCCGAAACGCTACGCGTACTAGTGGCTGTACAAGAATGTAACAACTCTTGTATATATCTCAAAAAAAAAAAAAAAAAAAAAAAAAAAATATGGAGTGACCTAGACAAACGAGTGTCAAAAATTAACCAAAAAACATTAGCGGAATCTTGGCACACAAGGGAATGACCATAAAGCGACAAAGAAGGACGAAGAACGACACACTTCCAAGTAAAAGTCATAGCACAAGTCTTAGTTGCAGAAAACTTAAAGCCATGATTGGTGCCCAAAGACGACATGTCATCAATCACAACTTGAAGCCGCCAGTGAAGGAGGGTGAATCATAACATTGACAGCACAGGGTAAGATCATCAACATAGAGAGAAGACGCCAGAAGGAAGAGAGGAAAGAAGACCATTAAGGGTAACAAGAAAAAGAGTAGTGCTCAGAACACTACTTTACTTTGGGATACACCTTCGTATTGCCACAAAGAGGCAGACAGAGTTGCACCAAACCTCACTCTAAAGGAACGACGAGAAAGAGGAAGCTTTGGAAGAAGAGAGGGAGATTACCACCAAGACCAAAAGAACGAAGTTGGGAAACAATATGGTATCTCCAGGTGGTGTCATAAGCCTTTTCCAGGTCAAGGACAGCAACAACAGAGGTCTTCGCAGCAAAAGCAGTACAAATATAGACTTCAATTTCACCAGGACATAAGTCGTGCTGCAGCACTTGCGAAAACCAATTTGAGAAGGGGGAAAGGTGGTGAAATTCTTTCAAGAACCACACCAGATGAACACTCACTATTCGTTCAAAGAGTTTGCAGACAACTTGTGAGGGCAATAGAGCAGAAATTCTTAGGGGGATGAGGGGGGGGGGTGGTCCCAAGAGACCCCGGTTTCCGAATAAGGAGTATAGCGGCACCGAGCCACTCCTCACGGACCGATGACGACTCCAGACCTGGTTATATAGACTCGGTGAAATACCGAGACATGCAAAGACGGACATGGGTATCTATATACACGTTCAGACAAATAAAATCGTAACTTTTCAACAAAACTAGCACATACAATTCCTGCGAACCGTACTGACTACGTGTGTCCGCTCTACATTACTACCCAACGTGGTGACAACTACTAAATCCAAGAATACTAGTGCTTTAGGTTTAACAACAAATGTCCCCCCTCCCTCCCCCAACAGAAAATCCACCTTCACAGTTTTCATTTTAAACTGTTAATTTTCATTAAAACTCGTCTCCCATATAAAGTTTTCATACTAATGACTCAAATCTATCCATTATATTTTAAACAATTAAAATGCTTATAACAACATTTGCTTCCAAACACACCATTGTAAATGTCCCAGCCCAAAATAAAATATTGTTCTACTTATATTTTCTCAAGACATTATATACATCTAGGTTATCTTGAGGTTATCTTGAGATGATTTCGGGGCTTTAGTGTCCCCGCGGCCCGGTCCTCGACCAGGCCTCCACCCCCAGGAAGCAGCCCGTGACAGCTGACTAACACCCAGGTACCTATTTTACTGCTAGGTAACAGGGGCATAGGGTGAAAGAAACTCTGCCCATTGTTTCTCGCCGGCGCCTGGGATCGAACCCAGGACCACAGGATCACAAGTCCCGCGTGCTGTCCGCTCGGCCGACCGGCTCCCCCGGTCGGCCGGGGGAGCCGGCCGACCTTACTATGTAATACCTCTTACATAGTAAGAGGTATTGGCCAATGGATAGTGAACACAATGTAAGCAACCAACCTTAATAAATGCTTCCATATCACATGACGAGGCAGCCAAAACAGCATCCTCTCCAAGACCAAACTGGTTAATGAGAGGGCCTAACTGCCCAGACTGAAGGGCACTGCTGAACAAACTCACAGCCTGAAAATACCGTTAACAACTTTATACAGTACATACTGTACATACTTTTATATGAACAATAATGACCTTTCGAGTGACACCTTCCAACTTTGAACCTGCCTATCATGGATCCCTCAAAAAATGTTTCATATGAAATTGCATAGTGTGATTATTAATATACATAAATCTCCACAAATATGTATTTCCTAATTCTGATCATCATTCAGTAGACCTCAGTGCGATAATTGTATTCTGAAACATTATCTCCTAAAGTGTTAAATGGAACAAGGTTAAGATATCACAGAAAATATTGTGTTAAAACTACAATTTTCACCCATGGGAAAGTCAAATAGCCCCATTCACTCATGGTCCCACCTTTGACAAACTCTTAAGAGCTGCATCCTCATAAATACTATAAATGAGAACCAATCCATTGATGGAAACAATCTATACACCGGTTCTCCTACTAGTTGTCCATCATACCAAATGGTAGCACATCAATTTCACAGTGAAGTTGCCCAAAACTTGGGAAAAATGAATGATCAAACTCTTTAAAAATTGGATGACTCCCTTCAATAACACAACATTTAGCCCTTTTGGAAACAATATTGATTAAATTTAAATTAATATTCTGTAGTTCTTACTCATTTTCAGGTATACATCAATATTATACAATATTTGCAAATGTAAATAACATTCCACACATCCTTATGTCACTAACATGTACATTAACTCTAGAACAATGATTTGTATAAGTCAACATGTTAATTATTTCACCTTAGCACCCTTAGATATCCAATTACAGAACCACTGTATTCTTGGCACCTTGCAAACACTTCTTAGATGGTTTATGTTCACCACCAGGTTATCTTTGTTGACCATGTCAGCTTGGTGATAAAATAACCATACTACATATTTTTTATCTTTACTTTAGTACCTCTTTCTAGTACAGAACTTTCGTGTTATACACGTTTCCTTTCATTTAGCATTATTGGCAACTTGAAAGACTAGACATCTAGCACCTGATGGACTCTGATAAAACCTATTACATGAAGATAATCTATCTTAACCCTTGAACTGCACATTTAATTTTTGTACTGTCCAACCAGTATGTAAACACAATTCACCCCTAGGGCAAACTCACACTACGTACAAGTATTGAAAGCATTTAACTGTGCATTTGCATTTTGGTGTCCAAACCCAACCTGCCACGACCACCACCAAACATGTACCTGCAGAGAGTTTCAGGATTTCTTCTACTCCAAGCCCAGCCTTGGTATATTCAAGATGTTATAGTCCTTTGCTGTAGTTATATATACAAAGTGGAAAGGCATTATATAAATTCTTTAGGTCAAACAAACCGTCAAGGTGTATGTTACATCAAGGCAGAGTGTACACGTTCTTTAACCTTTGTAGGAACAAAAGCTTCCAAAATAAGATTACTAGTTTCAAAATGTCACAGATCAGCTGGGTTTTCATGGATCCGTGGCTCACGACCAACAATGACGCTACGAAGTTTGATCTTGCCAAGAAAGTTGCCTCAAGCCAGATAAATTATGGGTGTGTACATGCATACACGAGTACTGTATATGCATGGGAATACAAATTATGTACTGTATATCCATTAAGTTAAGAGGCTAGGTGCCCTTAAGTACATAATATTAATTATATATAATACAATTACAGTGGTACCTCCATTTAAGAGTTTAATCCTTTCCCACAGACGGTTCGTAAGCCGAAAATTTGAAAACCAAAGCGAATTTCCCCATAAGAAATAATGTAAATTTCATTAATCCGTTCCACACGCCCAAAAATATTAACTTCAAAGTCAATTTTATACTTAATTCACCCAAATCTTGAGTACTAGAGTATGTACAAGTTATTGCTTACCTTTACTGATGACTTGTTGGTGTATGGAAGATGGTGAAGAAGGGGGGGGGGGGGGGGGGAAGGGGGGGGGAAGGGGGGGGGGAAGGGGGGGAAGGGGGGAAGGGGGGGGAAGGGGGGGGAAGAGAGGTGTTGCTGTTTGGAAAGGGGCGGGGGAAAGTCCCTTTCCACTATAACATCAGGAAGTGATGACTTGGGTACTCTGTTTTGCAAGAGTACTGTACCACTAGGACCTGGCTGTGGCTCACTGCTTGCTTGTCTTGCTAAGAATCTGTCTAAAGACACTTGTTTTTCCCAATATTTTAACACTTGTCTGTAGTGAGACATCACATTGTCATTTAAAAGGTCAATGCAATGGCCTGTTACAGCTTTATCTGAGCGAGTTTTTTCAACAAAATTTTGCAGTTCTTCCCATACATCACACATTTTCTTAATGAGGAAGGGACATCCTCTACTGTCTCAACTCAACTATTTTCTTAGGTTGAACCTTACCACAGACTTTCTTGGTACCCATGGCAAGATATATAACAACAACTTATGTTCAAAAACCCCAAAACCCAACAAAACTAAAATTCTTTACAAAGATTTCAAG
>NC_091202.1:26229578-26246901 GCF_040958095.1 Procambarus clarkii | reverse complement strand
TGTTTTAATAAGGGAATGTTTCCAAACTTTGGGACGAGAGCTGGAGGGTTGGAAGCCTCTCTTGTGATGCTCCTGGAGTGTTGGTCAAGAAGTGTTACACTCTCTCTCTGGAACATGTCGCCACTTAAATGTTCTCACGGATAAGTGGTCCAGTAAACGCGTTACTTCCCTATAATACAGCGGCGGGTCCCTAAATACGGGTCATCAGAGGTTATCTTGAGGTTATCTTGAGATGATTTCGGGGCTTTTTAGTGTCCCTGCAGCCCGATCCTCGACCAGGCCTCCACCCCCAGGAAGAAGCCCGTGACAGCTGACTAACACCCAGGTACCTATTTTATTGCTAGGGAACAGGGGCATAGGGTGAAAGAAACTCTGCCCAGTGTTTCTCGCCGGCGCCTGGGATCGAACCCAGGACCACAGGATCACAAGCCGAGCGTGCTGTCCGCTCGGCCGACCGGCTCCCTACACAACTTGTGGTCACAACTTGTGTCAGAGACATATAACATAGTTTCCTCGTTGTCGTGATCAACATTTGGGCAATGTGTCCCCCCTGCAAGAAAGGGCTCAGGTCCGGTATTAACGGTCAAAGTTTTCCAAATTCATCTCTTTGGTCAAAGTTTTCCGAATTCATCTTTTTTGGGGGAAGCGCTTTAAATTCTACTTCTGAAATTGAGGTTTGAATCATTTCCTCGTTCCCCTATCATCAAAGTATCCGCCATCTTGCTGTTCCGGAGCAAGAAGCCGTCCCCACATACACACACATCTGCCCTACCCCCTACCCCCTCCCCCCACACCTGCTCCCTTGCCCCCCTCCCCCACATCTGCTGTAGGATATACATTAGCGTCATGCATCACACAGGGAGACACTGAGACACCAAATGGTCAGGTCAAATTGAAATACCATGTAAGGTCCATTTCCTAATTGTCCGTTTAATTTCTTTTGTCTGTAAGACCCATTATCCAAAAATAAACGAGCGCTGACTATCACATGTGGAGGTTTAGGCTTCCACATCTTTAAAAGAATAAATGTTGTGACTGATAAAAAAAACATGTGATACATAGATGAGATTAAATATATGAGGTTTGACATTCTTATCTCAATGTGCTTCTTTGAGAAGCAAGTTTTTCAGAGATAAAAAAAATTATGTAATGACAGTCAGACAGAGAAACAGAGAGAGTATGTGGGATGACTACATATGGGATGGCTACATATGGGATGGGTACATATTGTGACTACATGGGATGGTGAGCGAGTAATTATATCACAAGCCAACAACAGTTTTCAAAAATAATTTAGTTCCGACAATATTTTCACTTGATGTATAGTCATTGGCGAATATTATTTTGGGAAATAGATAAGATCTTTACTGAATATTTGAGGCCATAAATTATTTTGCCTTCTAACTTTATGGGTGCGTAAATATTTCATTGCATTGTATTCTTTTATCAATATGGATTTATTTAGTGAAGTTTTTAAGTTTTTTTTCTGACCAATAATTATCATTTTGGAAATTGGAATTTTGAATAAATGTGGGATTTCCTATTTAGTTAATTTTTACTTTGTTAATTTCATGATGATTCACTGATTAACTATAAATTTTTTGCAATTTGCCTACAAGTTTTTTTTTCATTTGAAACAAAGAATATCTTAAATAAATACCAATAATGAAACAAAGGGATTCGTGGATGACATGTACCTAGATATGTAAACACACACACATACATACATAGTTGAGAGGCGGGACCAAAGAGCCGAAGCTTAACCCCCGCAAGCACAACTAGGTGAGTACACGCTTATGCACACACCTAGGCACATACATAAGCACAACTAGGTGACTATACACACACACACACACACACACACACACACACACACACACACACACACACACACACACCACACACACACACACACACACACACACACACTCAATGACAGTTCATAGGAGAAACCAAAGAGCCAGATCTCAACCCCCACATGCACAACTAGGTGACTACACACACACACACACACACACACACACACACACACACACACACACACACACACACACACACACACACACACACACACACACACATTCAATGACAATCCATATTTGGAACCAAAGAGCCAGAGCTCAACCCCCGCAAGTACAACTTGCTGAGTACACACACACATACTCATATAAACACACATCACCAAACACCCACACACACACACACATACAAACACATAAACATTACCCAAAAACTCACTCATACACACGGACCTTCATAAACACACTCATACCAATAGCAACAATGCTTTTTTTCCTTTTTTTGCTGCACATAAAAGTGCAAATGAAAGGAATCTGACTTTGATGAGTCGTGTGTTGTCTGTAGCGATTACCGGCTCACGCATACACCCACTTGCCTAGCTATTATTAAATGTAATTCTCTTGTCATTGGAGTGGATAGTTAGCCTATTACTTCAAATATTAACAATTTGATATGTTAATCTTTTTAAATTAACACTGGCATGGCAAATACAACACTGTCGTTTTATTGTTTGTTTGTTTCCCCACGAGAGGGTGAATACAGAGTGTGTGATGTATGATTTGTGTATATAGGTTTTTTTGGGTGTGTATGGGATGTGTATAGTGTGTGAATGGGGTGGTTTTTAACAAGGAGAGAGGAATGGGTAGCAGAAGGGAGAAATGGTTGTATGGGTTCTATGGGGTGTGGGAGGGTGTAAGGGGGCTAAGGGGTGAGAAATGGGGGACCGAGGAATGGGCACGTCACTAGGAACACCCTTCACCCCCCCCACCACCACACACACACACACACACACACACACACACACACACACACACACACACACACACACACACACACACACACACCACAAATGGAGCAGAACTTAAGCATTAACTTTTGTCTTATTGGGGCGGGTGTTCTCTCCCATCTTGTGTGTGTGTTTATGTGGCCTGTGGGACGGGGTGTTTGGGGGGATATATGTGGGGGATATATGTAGGGAGGTAGGGGATATATGTAAGGAGGTAGGAGATATATGTGGGGGAAAGTGTCCCCATTATAGTTTTGATATTAGGTTCATATATATCAGGTTACTGTATCATGATTACAATGTAATTTTAATAAACCGTGTCACTGTACATTGTATCAAATAGAATGTCTGTCTTCTGTACAAAGGTAATATATTACTCTAGTGTACCTGTATGTCCTGGTAATATGTATCCTGGTAATGTGTTGTACAAAAGTATCAATATATGTAACATTAAAACATCCTGCTAGTCAATATATCACATATTGTTAGTGGGTATGTTGCTAATCCTTGGTGCTAAACTGTGGTGCTAATATATAAGCTATAGTGTTAAATATATGTACAGTTAAGGTTTGGTGTTTATGTATGGTGTTTATGTATGGTGTTTATGTATGGTGTTAAGACATATATTAACGTATGGTATCACTATATGTTTACCCCGCTGGAGGACCCAAGATGGTGGCATCGTCACCATCCTCTCCACACAACAAGTCATAATTAATCTAATTATAGTGAAAGTTCAGCCCAGCCCTCAAGGGCTGGTAGTGGGGTGTGGGAGAGATGGTGAGGGAGGTGAGAGACTTGGGGTGGTGGTGAGAGACTTAAGGGGGGGTGAGAGACTTAAGGGGGGGTGAGAGACTTAAGGGGAAGATGGGAGGGGAGTTAATAGGAAAGTAGTGAGCATAAGTGAGGGAAGAAGAGACGAGACATAAGTCAGGAGGAGAATGTGAGGAATGTAGAGTAGGTAAAATATCAGGAGGATGAGGGTAGTTATCTTGAGGTTATCTTGAGATGATTTCGGGGCTTTAGTGTCCCCGCGGCCCGGTCCTCGGCCAGGCCTCCACCCGCAGGAAGCAGCCCGTGACAGCTGACTAACACCCAGGTACCTATTTTAGTGCTAGGTAACAGGGGCATAGGGTGAAAGGAACTCTGCCCATTGTTTCTCGCCGGCGCCTTGGATCGAACCCATGACCACAGGATCACAAGCCCAGCGTGCTGTCCGCTCGGCCGACCGGCTCCCCCAGTAGGGTAGAGTACAGGTAAGGGTAGAATGGAAATAATAATATAAGATTAAATTATGATAGGAAGGTTAAATCATGTCAATATCAGTGGATGAAGATGACAGTAGATGATAATGTAGGTGAATGAAAGTGACAAATTCGTAACTGTAACTGGTGAAGAAATTACAACAAAAATTGGGATAAATTCAACGAAAGTCTGCGGTTATGTCCCTCCATGTTTCACTATCTCGCTCGGTACTCGCTAGTTGGTCTGATACAGAAATTTCAACCAATTCAATGTAGTATACATTGTTTATAAGACCATGTATAGTTTAAATATTGTTTAGAAAACCATGTATAGTGTGTATATTGTTAATAAGACCATGTATGGCGTGTATATTGTTCATAAGACCACAGGACACAGGTGTCTTAGTGCCACACGACACACGTGTCTCAGGTGACACAGGACATGTGTCTCTTTCTGACACAACACACGTGTATGTCTTGGTGACACAGGGTTCATGTGTCTTATTCCAGACGACACGAATCTCAGTGAACCAGGACAAATTTGTCTGAGTTATACAGGACACACGTGTCTTAGTGCCACACGGCACACGTGTCTTAGTGCCACACGGCACACGTGTCTTAGTGCCACACGGCACACGTGTCTTAGTGCCACACGGCACACGTGTCTCAGGTGACACACGACACAGGTGTCTCAGGTGACACAGGATACATGCACCTTAGTGACAGAAGACACAAATCATGGCCTGCAAAGCACCACCAAGCAACACCGCTTGCAACACAATATTTACACCACAAATGCAGGAACTGGCAAGCAAGTTTTCAAGTTAAAGAGAAAGAAATTTCCTCTAATATAAAAACGGAAGACATAGGGGGGGCGGCGTTGCCAAAAAGGTGCAACCTCTTAACTTCTGGGGGAATTACGTGCGAAAATGCTTTTAAAAGCAGACGATATTTTGTCCCGATACTTGCAAGCAGGGAGAAAGTAAACAAACAAATCTGGTTACTGTAGGCAGGATACATTTTAAGATTCGCTGTATATATATTTGTTCATAAAATCTAAAAGTACAGCTTCGGTGACTATAGCCTCGTGGAGACAGGTTCTTCGTCTGATCGTTCATATATATATATATATATATATATATATATATATATATATATTATATATTATATATATATATATATATATATATATATGTGTATATATATTATATATATATATATATATACACATATATATATATATAGACGTGCTATGCTTCATGTATATACACTGGGAGATAACTTGATATCTTGTTTGTTAATAAGAACTTGGTATAATTGTATGTTTGTCTAATTGGTTGGACAAATACTGAATAACCTAAACCAAACCTAAACTAATCTAAGCATTAAGCCAGTGCCTAGCATAACCTCTCCTAGACCTTATCCCCAACTACTAATCAAATTTGATTAATTTGAATTTACTTTGTGCAAAACCAGAATGTTTAAACATCACACAAGAAGGATTCAGTGTTGTGATGGGTTGTGAGCAGTCTGAATGTGTTTGTTGTAGTTATGAAGTGTTGCCTACAGGAAGTCAAGGAGTTTGGTGGAGTGGTGGAGTTGTGGTATTGTTGATGTAGTGGATGATGATGGCTGGGGAGGTGTTGGTACACAACAGAGACAATATAAATGATCAGTGAATATAGGAAGATATACTAAATCATTATACAGATAAGTTATACAGAAAGATACAGTGACAGATGTAGAGCATTTTGAGAGCTACACTGACGGTGGTACAAGACACGTACTGTACCGGAAATCAATTGATTGGAAAAGAGGGGATGTAACTTTAAAATTATATTTCACGTTGGACAACACTGGAAGGATAGTAAAATGTGGCGCGGTGACTCCGTAGAGTTGTGCTAACCCACACATGCGATACATGTTTGCTTGTGTGGTATTACACCCCTGTAGAGCCTCCCCCCCCCCACACACACACACACACACGCAACACATGTTTACTCTGTCCCTGCCTGCTTTGCCTATCATTTAACCCTGAGGCTTGTCATCTGTCCATATCTCTCTCTCTGTAAATTGTCTTCCTGAAGATGTAATTATTTTATAACATGTCTTCTCTCCCTCTCTCTCTCTCTTGCACGCTTTCTCCTGCTTTTATTTACTCTCTTCTCTTCTTTATTGCTGCTCTGTATCCCCGTCTCTCCATCGTACACGTGTCTTTCGCTCTTTATTAGTCTATCGGTTGACTACATTCATATTACCTCTATTATTCATCTGTTAGTTCCCTTTATCAACCTTCACTTTCATTCTCTTAAGTATTTTTAAAGATTTACTCTTATCTGGCTTTATCTCCCCTCTTTACCACTTGCCTCTCTTCCGCTTTACCTCTTCCCTCTCCCCGTGTTCTCGCTTCACTCATAAGCAGAAATTACTATATACATTTTCCTCCAGAAATATTGGAACCGCATGCAAGAAGAAATACTTAGAAACATTCACTAGTGATTATGTTCATGAATTGATGTGTGTGTAAGGTGCAGACATGCAATGGCTGCTTTTGTGGAAATTATTGTAAATTGGGAATTCTGCATGAGAGAGATTTCACCCTTTTTGATACACCTTTGCTTGTTATGCTGTTCTCTGTTCTGCCTTGTTCTCTGTGATGTCCCCACAACCTTCATTGTTATCCTGACCTTTCTACCTTGTTCTCTGTTTTGTTCCTTGACTTCTGTAATGTTTTCTGCGTTAATTAAAATATAATTTATTATACAATTAGAAATGCAGTGCAGTCACCTCTGTTCTTTTGTTTTATTTTTTGCAACCATTATCTTATTGTTGCAATAATTATTATAATTGTATAATTTATTGATGAGGAACTTGATATTCATTATGAAAAGTTCTTCAAGTTTGTTTAAATACTTTTTGAGTTATTTAAGGAAAATGGAAAAATATAAGTGTGGTGTTTTGGTCTTTATAAGTTATGTAAGTTGATGTTACAAATTGTTTATGTTTTAAGTTAATGACTTATATTTGTCGAGCAAGAATGTTTCTTTGTTACACAGTTAATTTATAGATGTGACCGTGGAGGGTACTCGTGGAGTGACTCGGGTCACGGGAGGTCAGCCTTTAGGTGAGGTTAGCCTTACGTGAGGTTAGCCTTACGCGAGGTCAGACTTACGCGAGGTCAGACTTACGTCAGGTCAGCCTTACGCGAGGTCAGACTTACGCGAGGTCAGACTTACGTGAGGTCAGCCTTACGCGAGGTCAGCCTTACGCGAGGTCATCCTTACACGAGGTCAGACTTACGCCAGGTCATCCTTACGCAAGGTCATCCTTCCACCCTTACCGGAGCTGAAGATATTTTGTGCTGTGAGACGAAGATTAAGGAACCAATCACGCTCCCTTGTTTGGATAACGTCATCTCAGACCCGTACCATCATATAATACATGCGTCACATTCTGTGTAGGATGTACACAGTATGTACACAGTGTGTAGCAGGGATGTACACAAACAACAAGAGGGAAGTGATTCGATCTACGACCTGGCCATGTAGAGACCACCGTCCTCACTAAGTCTGGCCATCATGGAATACAAGTTTAAGAGTTGTCTCTGTTTACGATCTAAAATTCGTACAATAATTGCTGACTATTCCGCAGCGAACACTCAAAATAATCTGATTTGGGACATCCAAGTCCAGATATTGGAAATTTGTTTTAACCCACGCGAGAGGTTGGTGAGGTTTTCTTGTTAGTGGGTGAGGGGTTGAGTGAGGTGTGCTACATTAACTCTCAATGATCGTCCTCATTATCGGCCCACAAGGCTCCAGACTTCCAGTTTTCTGCCGTAGGTTTTCATTGTTTTGGAAAATCAATGGTGCTTCAGGGAGTGAGTTAGTTGTTGTGTCCCTCACCGGGTTCCTTGTGGGGTGTGCCGCGGGACTGGCCCTCACTGCTCAGGTTGTGGCTCAGGTTGTGAGGCGTGCCACGGGACTGGCCCTCACCGCTCAGGTTGTGAGGTGGGCCACGAGGCCGGCCCTCACTGCTCAGGTTGTGGCTCAGGCTCTGAGGTGGGCCACGGGGCCGGCCCTCACTGCTCAGTCTTACAAACAAAGTCTTGCTCATAGGAATTTGAACCGTTTTAAAATAAAAGCTACAAGATAGAATGCGTCCAGGAATATGATGCATATATTAAAACTTAACTATTCGTGGAGCAATTTGTGTTGATTTTCAGGTTTGAAATAAAATAGAATGATTTATGTCTTGGTGTTAATATGCTCGTTAATAATCTCAAGACTCCAGCAAATCTCATCATAAAAGGACTCGCTATTCTCACTCTAAATTGTAAATTTAGCTTTGTTGACCCTCTTAGAATTGAGCTTTTTATTATTTAATTATTGATCTTCATTCAGAAATATATATATAAAAGGTTCGCTTCACAGTGGCAGTGTTAACCCCGACTTAATGGTTCCTGGTCAGCGGTAAATGGGTTTCACGCTGACCTGATTGCATTACTATCGCTCATGGCCGGATCAAGTCTCCTAAATATTCAATTTCAGGTCATACGCGCCCCTGCCTGAAGGGTGTGTCTGGGGCCGTTGTAACTATACCCTGGAGACACAAACCGTAACTATCTCTATTTTCCGCTTGTTACAACTTGTAACAAAGTTGTTACATCTTGGCTTAACGTGTTTATGACGTATTAGAACGTTGTTACAACTTGCTATATTGGTTGTTATAACTGGTTAGGAGGTGTTCAAACTTGTTCGAACGTTGTACCAACATCGTAGTTCAATCCGTTCTCGCACTTTCGTTTCGTATAGTCAATATTGACTTATTAAATACGTGCATATGTGACATACTAAACATGCTAGTTTACCTTGAAAATCTTCATAGACAACACCGACCTTACCTAACCTTCTTAGTATGTTAAGATAAGCATCTTATTGTTTCGTAATTACAATTATTACTTAACCAATTATAGGTATAGGTAAAAAAGTAAAAAAAGTTGTAAAAGACGTTGCCTTTATAGGCGAAGAAAAGATATAACAGCTACTGGAACTCTTCGCTCTATCACCAAAAAGACCTGGACGGTTATGTCGATAAGTAGAAGTGATCAAACTAAAGTTACCAGAGTCATATAAGATGCAGGAGAGACAGAGGGAGTGAAAGACCATCAGTGAAATCGAGAGAATTAAGAAATCTTCTATGCAAAATCTAGATCAAAACTACGTCCAGTGTTGGGCGCATGCGCAAGGGAGATGGATCTTTCACTAATGACAATACAAAAAAATGAGTGGAATAATGAGGATACAGTATTTTCACAGGTACAGTATTTTCACAGGTACAGTATTTTCACAGGTACAGTATTTTCACAGGTACAGTATTTTCACTGATACAGTATTTTCACTGGTACAGTATTTTCACAGGTACAGTATTTTCACAGGTACAGTATTTTCACAGGTACAGTATTTTCACTGATACAGTATTTTCACTGGTACAGTATTTTCACTGGTACAGTATTTTCACTGGTACAGTATTTTCAGAGGTACAGTATTTTTAAGCAGGATTCTGTTTTCAGTGAACTTCTAAACACACTGAAGATCGATTATCCAAACGAATTTTTCATGAATGTGATTCCAATATGGAACCATATATTACATGTCACCATAGCACAAGGGCGCCTGACAGCTGGTGGACAGCACTTCGTATTCGTAGTCCTGAGGTTCCGGGTTCGATCCCTGGTGGAGGCGGAGACAAATGGGCAAAATGTTTCTTTCACCCTGATGCTCTGTTCGCCTAGCAGTAAATAAGGTACCTGGGAGTTAGACAGCTGTCACGGCGCTGCTTCCTGGGGGTGGAGGCCTGGTCGAGGACCGGGCCGCGGGGACACTAAGCCCCGAAATAATCTCAAGATAACCTCAGGATAAGAGACATTACTCTGGACAATATGAGTTTCGAGCCGGATGTTTTTTCCCCTCATATTTTTTGTACTAATTGGAAATGTCCGTAGCTGCCATGGGAGACAAAAATAAATGGCCGATGTTAATATACACAGATTTTACGACAGCTGTAACAAATGTGGCCACCTATGAGGCCTGGTCGAGGACCGGGCCGCGGGGACGCTAAGCCCCGGAAGCACCTCAAGGCACCTCAAGGTAAAGGTGTTATTGTACAGAAAATGGGCTCAAAGGGAATTACTGGCAAGGTAAGTACATAGATCTTTAAGTTACTAAGAGAACCCAGAGTGTAAGAGTCATCAATGTGAAATCCGGACTTTCCACCGTGAAAGGCTCAGTCCCCCAGGGTACTGTACTTGTTCTAATACTTTTTATCATCATCATGTCGGACATAGACAAGGAAGCATGATATAATACTGCATCATTCTTTGCAGGTGACACTATGGTTACAGACAACATTGAAGACACAGTAAACACCCCCTCTCAAGCTGATGGTAATCAGGGCTTCCAAATGGAAACAAGAAAATAAAGTTCAATGAATACAGGTTTAAAGAAGATAAGTTCCAGCTCTTGATCTGTACTAAAAACTAAAATATTAAAACAGAAACCACATATAAAACGCAGTCAAATCACACTTGAAAGAAAAAGCAATATAAAAAGATTTGAGGGTAATCACCTTGGAAGAACTTACCTTTAACGACCACAACACAGTAACTATCACAAGCACACGATAAATGGCTGGTTAACAAGAACCTCCCAAGCAAGACTTTAAAATGATGATACTTTTATGATAATACAGCTGTCTAGTGAGGAATATTGCTACACTTGGAAAATATTCGAGGGACTGGTTCCAAAACTGTACACAGAAATAACACTTCATGAGACCAGAAGGCATGGCAGGAAGTGCAAAACTGCCCCATTGAAAAGCAGAGGTACAATAGGCACGGTAAGAGAACTATCAACATCAAAAACTCGAGACTCTTCAAACACACACACTCCCCTCTACACATAAGACGCGTAACTGGCAGACCTTTCACGGTGTTCAAAGAGAACTTAAACTCTTCTATAAGATACCTGGTCAACTGGACTGTGATTCATACGTCCGACCGAGAGCAGCTACGTCCAACAACCTGGTTGACCAACACCAACCAGGAGGCCCTGAAACCAACACAAAAGAGATATAGATATACAAGCAACAGCGACTCACTAAACTCCCGCTTTCTTACACCTTAAATCGTCTTGCTGGTAAAAACAAACACTTAGATTCGCTTGGCAAGCAAATTGGTGAGTATGAATAAAATGTAATCATCAAATTTAATGCAAATTCCAACATTGTTGATGAATCCCCATAGAGTCAGGCCCTGAACCTTTCCCCAGAGCTCTGGGGAGTGCTGGGGAAGACTGGGGGGGGGAGAAGGGAAGTGCTGGGGGTAAATGTTAGTGGTGGAGGAAGAGTGAGAGAGGGAGAGTGAGAGAGGGAGAGTGATGGGTAAAGAATGAGGGAGATAGGAGAGGTGAGGATGAGGGCGTCTTACTCTCACTAACTCAGTAAGAGTAAGTGCTCGCCTCATCAACTAAGTATAATCACCTAGTTGTGTTTACATGGGTTGAGCTACAGCTCTTTGCTCCCGTCTCTTTCACTCAACTGATTCACCACTTCTTAGTCTATTAATATTCGGTTATTAAAAATGGCCAATTATCCAATGTATATTCGGTCACTAGTCAAAATTCATCTGTTTTGGTAACCTCTCAACTGAGAAAACTATAAGTGTGCTTGAGATGGTCTTTGGTCCCCCCGTTCTCAGGCTGTGTTCATTCCATCCAGCGGCCGACCCCAAAACGCAATCGTCAATTTTAACATGCTGGTCATTCAAAATATTAATTTTCTCTGATGTAAACTAATATATTAGCATATTGTGCATATTTAGACGGAGTGTTCGGTTAGTTGTTGAAGTTCTGTTGGTAATTATTAGTATTTGTAGTACGTGGGTGAAGCATTTACAACGTTGTGGTACGCCCTCTTAACCAGTCTCCGTAGTGCAGTGGTAAGACACTCGCCTGGCGTTCCGCGAGCGCTTTGTCATGGTTCGTATCCTGGCCGGGGAGGATTACTGGGCGCAAATTCTTAACTGTAGCCTCTGTTTAACTCAACAGTAAAATGTGTACTTGGTTGTAACAACGATTCTTCGCGGCGGGGATCGTATTCCAGGGACCTGCCGAAATGCTACGCGTACTAGTGGCTCTACAAGAATGTAACAACTCTTGTATATATCTCAGAAAAAAAAAACATGTTTGAGAAGCTCTTCAGGCGATGAGTCACAATAATGTGGCTGAAGTATGTTGACCAGACCACACACTAGAAAGTAAAGGGACAACGACGTTTCGCTCCGTCCTGGACCATTCTGAGGCGATTGTGACTTGAATTGTGTCACAAGTCGATTGTGACAGTCGACTTGAGAATGGTCCAGGACGGACCGAAACGTCGTCGTCCCTTCACCTCTAGTGTGTGGTCTGGTCAACTTAGAGAAGCACAGTTCCAGATGTTAGAACGTCATCAGTTGTGAGTCCTGTGGTAAATCGTTATTTCTTTATAAACAAGGGGTTTGGAGGCTGGGTTAACAAATCATTTGACCTTTGTCTGTATGGAAGGGGCGGTCCCTGAGTGACACTTGAGTGACAGTGCTCCTATCAGCCCTCCCAAGTTTTGCCCAATACGTTTCTTTGGTTTATATATTTATAGCCAAGTTCTTCTGAGTTAATCAGAGAATGACTTAGAGAAATTTACAGTAATTTGTCCTTATAAACATAATTTATTTTAAATAAAATATTTAATTCTCCCATTGTTCGTCATCTTAAGACACTTATGCGTTCAAGTATGCCTATACTTATTATGTTATTACAGGTAGACTAATATTATACACATTTATCAGACATTTTCATTATACACATTTATCAGACATTTTCATTATACACATTTATCAGACATTTTTCATTATACACATTTATCATTTTCATTATACACATTTATCATTTTCATTATACACATTTATCAGACATTTTCATTATACACATTTATCAGACATTTTCATTATACACATTTATCATGTTTCATTATACACATTATCAGACATTTTCATTATACACATTTATCAGACATTTCATTATACACATTTATCAGACATTTTCATTATACCACACTTCATCAACCACACGCTAATAGCGTGTGGTTGGGACCGCAGATATATAAAGTTGTGTTGTAATTACAAGGGCTTAACTCTGTGCCCACAAGAGTGTAATTTATAGTCAATATATTTGTTGGATTGCTGCCTCAATATATTATAATATATATAAAAAGGACAGTTTAAAAAAAATGTAAAATCTCTAAATGTGAGAATTAATGGTATTTTTTTAACTCTTTTTAAGAACTTACAAAATCATCGTAACCTCTCAATTCTTTGAGTTCAACCACTTGGGTTGGACGGTAGAGCGACGGTCTCGCCTCATGCAGGTCGGCGTTCAATCCCCGACCGTCCGCAAGTGGTTGGGGCACCATTCCTTTCCCCCGTAAAATTCCAAATCCTTAGCCTGACCTCCTTCCAGTGCTATATAGTCATAATGGCTTGCTGCTTTCACCCCTGATTGTTCCCCCCTTCTCCGTTCTGGGAGGTTTGTTTCCTTACATACAAAATACTCTTATGTAAATCCGGACTTTCAAGACGTTCTTACTGACATCTTATCTGCCCAGAGATTGTTGTTTGTTGATTTAGATTCAGCTACTTAGAACAAACTACCAAGTAGCACGGGCTATGGTGAGCCCGTACAGAGATGGCCGTTTTCGAGGCGTTTTTAGCTCCCTCTGAAATATCCTGGTTAAATATCACGTATCTTGGGTAGTAAGTTATATATGAGAGCTGAGGCTGGCCTCGGACCCTTCGTTACCAGAGGTGTGTAATCTGACGCGATAATCCCACCAAGTGTCGGGTTCGACCCCCGCCCTCTCTCTCAACCTCAATTAATGGTCTAAAATGTGAAAATCACCGGAAACAATAAAATGGAAGGCACAGCACACACAGGATAAAAAATAGTAATAATTGAAACCATTGTGTGTGTGGTATGTATATATTATATATATATATATATATATATATATATATATATATATATATATATATATATATATAATATTATATATATATATATATCATATAATATCACCACCACCATCCACCACACTACACCACCACCACACTACAATGCAGCACATCCACTACCACTCACCACACACTATCACCACCACCACACTATCACCACCACCACACTATCACCAACACACTATCACCAACACCACCACTACCACCCACCACCACACTACCACCCACCACCACCATACTACCACCACCACACTACCACCACCACCACACTACCACCACCACCACACTACCACCCACCACCACACTACCACTCACCACCACACTACCACCCACCACCACACTACCACTCACCACCACATTACCACCCACCACCACCACCACACTACCACCCACCACCACACTACCACCCACCACCACACTATCACCCACCACCACCACCACCACACTACCACCCACCACCACACTACCACCACCACTACCACTCACCACCACACTACCACCCACCACCACCACACTACCACCCACCACCACACTACCACCACCACCACACTACCACCCACCACCACACTACCACTCACCTCCACACTACCACCCACCACCACCACACTACCACCCACCCACACTACCACCCACCACCACACTACCACCCACCACCACACTACCACCACCACCACCACACTACCACCCACCACCACACTACCACCCACCACCACACTACCACCTACCACCACACTACCACCACCACCACACTACCACCCACCACCACACTACCACCCCACCACCACACTACCACCCACCACCACACTACCACCCACCACCACACTACCACCCACCACCATCCATCACTCACCACGACATAATCCTCCACTATTCATCACCATCTCAACTCACAGAGATGAATACACTCCTCCCGTGACATGAGTAAAGGCAAACATGACCACATCTCATAATACCAGCCTCACTCCCCGATAATACGAATAACGACGCACAATCGGATATCCCGGACCATATAAACCCATTTTAGGAGGACATTTTCCCTGGGTTAATACGGACACACAGGAGGGAAGACAGTGACATTAACAGGCTCCAGCCCCCCAGCTCCCAAGGCTGGCAAGCCCCATAACAAAGTCCATAATTCTCAACCATCAAGTTTTATTGATTAAGTGTTTGGGCTTTTATGGTGACAGTGTCTCGAGGTGAAACAGTGCCGCAGTGAGGGGTACTTAAGAGTGATTTCTAGGTCCTTTCCTGAGGGTTTTCGTACATTTGGGTATTGGTGTGTGGGCCATAGGTGCTCGCGGAGGCATTGTCAGACCGCGTGTTTGTGAGGGAGATTGGTGGGGAGAGATGTTTATCTTCTGGTTAGGGTAACAAGGGGCATCAGGATGAGAATGCTGACGTCTAGTAACACATACAGACTCCACATATAGCTTTCACTGGAGCTATGGCAAGCCAACGTAACTATGGGACCCTTCAATGTTGGTTGATAGGCGGGATCACACACTGGTAGCACAACTAGGTGAGTACACACACTCACACACACACACACACACACACACACACACACACACACACACACACACACACACACACACACACACACACACACACACACACACACACAGCTCAAAGAGCCAGAGCTCAACCCCCGCAAACACAACTAGGTGAGTACACACTCACACACACACAGGATTCAGGATGGGGCCTGGGAGCCTGGTGGATAGCGCGCAGGACTCGTAATTCTGTGGCGCGGGTTCGATTCCTGCACGAGGCAGAAACAAATGGGCAAAGTTTCTTTCACCCTGAATGCCCCTGTTACCTAGCAGTAAATAGGTACCTGGGAGTTAGTCAGCTGTCACGGGCTGCTTCCTGGTGTGTGTGTGTATGGTGTTGGGAAAAAAAAAAGTAGTTAGTAAACAGTTGATTGACAGTTGAGAGGTGGGCCGAAAGAGCAAAGGTCAACCCCCGCAAACACAACTAGGTGAATACACACACGCACACACACAACTTTTTCAGTGTCAGAGTAGTTAACGGATGGAATACATTAGGCAGTAATGTGGTGGAGGCTGACTCCATACACAATCTCAAATGTAGCTATGATAGAGCCCAGTAGGCTCAGGAACCTGTACACCAGTTGAATGACAATTGACAGACGGGACCAAAGAGCCAGAGCTCAACCCCCGCATGCACAACTAGATGAGTACACCTAGATGAGTACACACTCACACATGGGGATTACCGCTCTCCGCCACGCGGACAATTAATTGACTTACAAGATTAAACTGACGTACGAAATTTCACTTTCACTCCATTTTGCTTGGTTGTCAGGCGTTCGGATTGGGAGATTTAGGTCCCCGCGTTGGTCCATTAGCCTGTTGTTGCTGTTGTTCCGGGCCAGGAACATGTTCCTTCGTGTTCCTGTTGTTCTGAAGCAGGAACATGGCCCTTCGTGTTTCTTTTTGTGTTACTTATCTACAAGCTTCGTTTAGGCCGAAGGGAGGAAGCCGGTCGGCCGAGCGGACAGCACGCTGGACTTGTGATCCTGTGATCCTGGGTTCGATCCCAGGCGCCGGCGAGACACAATGGGCAGAGTTTCTTTCACCCTATGCCCCTGTTACCTAGCAGTAAAATAGGTACCTGGGTGTTAGTCGCTGTCACGGGCTGCTTCCTGGAGGCCTGGTCGAGGACCGGGCCGCGGGGCCACTAAAAAGCCCCGAAATCATCTCAAGATAACCTCAAGATAACCATTCCATCCCTTCGTCCTATCCCAAATCCTTATCCTCATATCCCCTGCATGTGCTAAGTTGTTGTATTGGCTTAGTGGTCCGCCCTGGTGATTATCTTGCCTCTGTCAGAGGTGGGGTCCTCAGCCGGGACATTATTATGGTGTTTACTTGTGAGGTATGTGAGATAATTATGGTGATTCACAGTGGACTAACACCTTGTTTCGTGTCCTGACACTTTGCTGTACCCTTCCTCCTCTCTTTCTTCATGCTCTCTCTCTCTCTCTCTCTCTCTCTCTCTCTCTCTCTCTCTCTCTCTCTCTCTCTCTCTCTCTCTCTCTCTCTCTCTCTCTCTCTCTGTCTCTGTCTCTCTCTCTCTCTCTCTCTCTCTCTCTCTCTCTCTCTCTCTCTCTCTCTCTCTCTCTCTCTCTCTCTCTCTCTCTCTCTC
>NC_091202.1:26222078-26224578 GCF_040958095.1 Procambarus clarkii | reverse complement strand
ATAACATCGGCAGCATATGCGACGCTGGCAAACATTATGAACATCGTTTAGGAACCTAAATCAGGACTCCTTGAAGGCAATCTACACAACAGTTACTAGACCAATACTGGAACACGCGTCACCGGCTTGCAATCCGTACCTTGTAAAGCATAAAGCTAAAATTGATCAAATAAAAAGTTTTGCAACAAGATTGGTGCCAGAGGCAAGAATGGGTTACGCTACGAAGATTGGCCAATGGAACTAAATCTCACAACCTTATAAAATTGATGGAGGGGATATGATCACTCCTTGCAAGATACTAATGGGAATAGTTAACGTAGACCAGGAGCACTTCCCCGTAGGCACTGATAGGTTAGTACACACACACACACACACACACACACACACACACACACACACACACACACACACACACACACACACACACACGCACACACACACACAGTATAAAATGTGTAAACCCGCCTGAATACGGAGCCTGAAAAACATCACAGGTAAAGACAGGAAAAATAAAGTTCACTTTCATATATAAATACATTTACTAATGCTAGTTAGGAAATGGCGACACAAATAATAAATAGCTTCGTAAAACAGACAATAATATTTAAATTTTAGATCAACTAGGCTATTTTAGTAGCCAACCCTGGCACCCACGATCCTAATATGCCACTGTGGCAACTGTAGATCACTCATATGCCATAATGTGGCAACTGTACATCACTCATATGGCATAATGTGGCAACTGTGCATCACTCATATGGCATAATGTGGCAACTGTACAGCTCTCATATGCCATAATGTGGCAACTATACAGCTCTCATATGCCATAATGTGGCAACTGTACATCACTCATGTCATAATGTGGCAACTGTACATCACTCATATGCCATAATGTGGCAACTGTACATCACTCATGTCATAATGTGGCAACTCCTATTAAGTGCAAATTTGCCATATAAATTAGAAAAAAAATTACCATGTAAGCTTGCCGTACACATGGCAACCAGGCAGATCACTGTAGCTTCACTATCAACAGTAGAACATTGTTCGTCACAATGTTCTACTTTGTTCTTTGTTCTTCGTTAGGCCGATAGACTGAAGATAGTGATCTTGGACCGCCAACTGTTGTAAGGATCATATCACTTAAGATTACGTCTCAGACACGCGCCACTAAATCTTCCAATCGCAGCAAAATTGTTCTTACAAATTCATTGCACTGGGCACCCTTAACCAAGCCCCAGAGTGTTCTTCTGATCTCCGGCTTCTGTAAATCCACGTTCAGAGCTCTGGAACACGTGGGACGCTCTCTCTGATCGGGAGCCTTCAGCTGGGGTCACGTAATCTCCCCTGGGTGACCCGCTGATTGGGTGAACATCACAATCTGGGACCAATCAGTTCGTGTGCTAACATCTGAGGTCACCTGAGCCGGGAATCGGCTTTGGTGACCGCGAAAGTACTCTGGTGACCGCGAAATTAAACATGCGACGACACCTACATAATATTTTAAGAATCTTTAGTAGGCTACTTCCCGGAAATTGTCAGAAATCAAAATTAAATGAACTTCCTCCGGACAGTCTGAGATGTTAATACGGTTCAGTTATGACTTAATAAAGACATAGGAATGTTATAGGCGACAGCGGTCCGTAACGCAGTTCAGAATGCGGGCTCACCATAGCCCGTGCTACTTGGGACATTGTGTTCCAGACAGCGGATCTTGAACAACAACAACAGTTCAGACAGTTCAGTTCTTTACTGTAGTTCAGTTCGATCTTTACTATTACCATCATTATCTACGATATACAAATTATCTCCACAAGGAAAAATATATTTTTGTAAGTTTTAACTCAGTAAAATGAGCAAGAGGAGTAACCTGTCTCCCAGCCCGGCTCACACCGGTGTTGGCACCACCAGTAGTGCAACACCTGAGCCTCAGCTTACAGCTAATAATCAAAAGGAAAATGCATAAGCGAATATGAGTTCTGAACATTCCAGGCGTCGTGGCTTGAAAAGAAAGAGAAGCGGGGAACTTTCCGCCAGTCCTGAAAGGAACAGGGGCCATAGGAAGGCTTCCACCAGTCCTGAAAGCTCCACCAGTCGTGAAAGCTCCACCAGTCGTGAATGGAACAGGCGCAATAGGAAGCCTTCGACTGGTTATTTATGTGTACGGAAAAAAAAGTTACCTGGTGTCATCTCAAACAAAAGGAAAATCGATGAGATAGATAAAACTTCGCCAGAGGATGAATCACTGACTGTCAGGGTTAACCCAGCTCCCAAGATTGCTCTGCCCCCGTCTGTGGACGGTATTCCGTCAGTAAGTCTGTTGGACTTCAATAATTTGTCTGTTACTGTTTTTGGACATAAATGTACCATGTTTGTCGACTCAGGTTCAGAAGACAATTTTATAGAACACCAGTTAGCAAAAAAATTAGGCTTGCTTGAGAAGAAATTTGAAATCCTGACTGTCAAAGTGTTCCTCTTTGCCGAGGTCTTAGACATCACC
>NC_091202.1:26212078-26217078 GCF_040958095.1 Procambarus clarkii | reverse complement strand
GCCCAACCTCTTGGACGGTCGGGGACTGAACACCGACCTGCATGAAGCGAGATCGTCGCTCTACCGTCCAGCCCAAGTGATTGGACACAATGGGTGTGGGACGTGTCCTTGGTCACATGGTCCTGCTTGTGCTGTCCCGGGCCAGGTGGGGAGACTGGCCCCATAGTCCTCCTGCAGTCACTGGAAAGGCGAAGAGTTAGGGGTGACATGATAGAGGTTTACAAGTGGATGAATGGACATAACAAGGGGGGGATATTAATAGGGTATTAAAAGTGTCAACACAAGACAGAACACAAGCTCAGTAGGCTCAGGAACCTGTACACCAGTTGACTGACAGTTGAGAGGCGGGACCAAAAAACCAGAGCTCAACCCCCGCAAGCACAACTGGGTGAATAGAACTAGGTGAGTACACACACACACATTAGTGCATACAGGACCCACCACTAGTGTATATAGGACTCTTCCTCCCACTAGTGTGTACAGGACCCTCCCTCCCTCCCCACCTTTGCACTGAGGAAAGTTAAGGAGAAACTTAACAAATTCATAACGTCCGTGGAAGACACATTCAAAGAAGGTGTGGAGGATATGAGGGCTTTTATCTTCACTAATACCGACGTGTCCGCCTCCTTATTACGCCGGAGTCACCCTTTGACGCCGCCTCCTTCACAATGCCAGATTGGATCCTGAACGTCGGGGAAGGCAGCGTTCCTGCCCTTCTCTGACGTTACATCCTTCAAAGTCACGCTTTTTTAGACACTCAGAATCTTTCACTTGATGATCGGTCCTTTGATGCAGTGACGGGAAGCTTCCCCGTCTGTCTCGGCCGCCCCTCTGCTCGCGATTCTGTCAATTGCGAGTTAGATGTTGCTGCGTGCGACATTTTCGACTTCTGTCTATGGGATTATGTGTGAAAAGTTCGTCCTTTGCTGTCTTTTATTGTTTTATGGTCCAACCCGACCTTTCTCAGTGGTCTCTGATGGTCCACCCGACCTTTCTCAGTGGTCTCTGATGGTCCACCCGGCCTTCCTCCTCCAGACACTACACTACACAGTCGATTAAGAGGCGTCTGGGATCCTCTCGGACGTAGGTTCGAATCCTCATCACGGCCCTTGTGGGATTGTTCATCCTCCTGATCTTCTCGCTGTCCGGGGACTCATTTAGCGGTTGCCGAAGAGCCCAACTAGGAGGACCTCCACTGCCTGAAGACGCCGTCGTCGCCTCTCCGTCACGGCGTGGGGGTCTTAGCCTTGTATATGAGCCCATTGCTCCAGACTGCCTCTCCTGGGTGTATAGAAAGTTGCCATGGGCGATGCTCTCCCACGTGTGACTTGTACAATGCTCAGTGTGAAGTATGTTGTATATTATCCCGGTTAAGATGACGATGGAGCGCAGGCATCTTGCAGGAAAAGTAGCGTCTTAAAAATTATAATAAGTAGAAAGAGAGATGAGAAACAAGAGACCCAAAAAAGAGGAGAATTAGGAGACGAAGGAATGATAGAGATAGAACAAGAGAAAGGGTACAAGCATCAATTCACAAACTGTTGACCAAACCACACACACACTAGAAAGTGAAGGGACGACGACGTTTCGGTCCGTCCTGGACCATTCTCAAGTCGAATGAATGGTCCAGGACGGACCGAAACGTCGTCGTCCCTTCACTTTCTAGAGTGTGGTCTGGTCAACATATTTCAGCCACGTTATTGTGACTCCTCGTCTGCATTACACAAACTTTTCACTTGAAATAGAATCATGTTGTAAATCAATGGAAAAATCTCTCTCGGGGTATTTAAAGTCTGTAAATCCTTCGTGATTAGACATTTTGTATATACCTTGAGGTTACCTTGAGGTGCTTCCGGGGCTTAGCGTCCCCGCGGCCCGGTCGTCGACCAGGCCTCCTGGTTGCTGGACTGATCAACCAGTCCAGCATATAGATATAGGTATCATTATAATATGTAGCCGTGTCTTGCAGGGATTTCAAAGTTGGAAATTGTGAAATATTACTTTAAGTTTGTCGCCTTTCAGAACGCTGGAGTTTCAACTCAAAGGGACGAATAAGGTAATACAAATCATCACTAATTTATTGCATCCTTGTATCTGTTTTCAGGTAATTTAAGTGTTGTGTGATACTCAACACGGAAGCTGCTTCTCGAACCCATTCTTTATTCACTTTATTCACTTTTTGCACCTCATTCCATTATGTAACATAAAGTGATGGATGGAAATGAATAATTTCAGCTCGCAGATCAGTTCAGCTTTCAGACTTAACCATGAAACATGAGTGTGATAAGACAGGCTCTTATGGTTCTTACTACGGGCTCACCATAGCCCGTGCTACTTGGAACTTTTTGTACCAAGTAGCACATTTTAAACAGCAACAACCTTATGATTCTTATGGTTCTTGCGTTCCTTATAACAGCAGTAGAAGTCAGTACTCACCTATTTGTACTGAGCTATTTGTGCTTGTGGGGGTTGAGCTCTGGCTCTTTGGTCCCGCCTCTCAACTGTCAATCAACTGGTGTTGATTGACAGTAGTTAAAAGACTTCTGGTGTTCGAACAGCCTTCACTTTTATGACATCACTGACATCCATTTTTATTGGTTGTCTGTATAACACTTCTTTGTGAACAATGTAATGAAAAAAAGAGAACTTGATGGTTGGTGTTCACAGCTAGTGAACACCGAGTGTTCTACTCATCACGTGACGTACTCAGCTGTAGTACAGCCTGTGTGCGTACACAATGTACACAGCTCGTACTAAACTCAAGAGACTTCATCATCAATTGTTTTCGTTCCTTTTCTTAGCATGAATTCCACAAGTAGGCATCCATCAGTCTCAGGAGACTATGGGTGTCGGTCTGGAGTGGCCTCACCAGGGCGCAAAGCCAGGGTAGGTTGATTCGGGGGAGAAGCTGTTACCCATGCAGCAGGTCCCCCCTCTCCACGGCGCTGAAAGTCTCCAATGGAAAGGCATACGCCAATACGATTGGTTCCAGCGCCGTCGCAGGAACTGTGAGTTCCACAAACTCCTCTGTTATCTGCATACTTTCACCAACT
Source organism: Procambarus clarkii (assembly GCF_040958095.1). Classification (NCBI taxonomy): domain Eukaryota; kingdom Metazoa; phylum Arthropoda; class Malacostraca; order Decapoda; family Cambaridae; genus Procambarus; species Procambarus clarkii. Next base: position 26,214,025 of record NC_091202.1, on the reverse strand, counting down.
CCACTTAGACAAGGTGCTAATTGTGTTGCATCTGTCCTGCCATCAGTTCCAATGGCACTACGGGCTCACCATAGCCCGTGCTACTTGGAACTTTGTTCCAGGTAGCGAATCTTTAACAACAACAACAAATCAATTCCAATAAAAAATGTAATAAAGGACTTTACTTTCTCTTCGAGTTAACTGTTAAAATTCGTCCGGTGGACGTCACCCGAACCCCCCCCCCATCTCCTACCCCACCTCCCCCCCATCCCCTACCCCACCACCTCCCCCCTCATCCCCAACCCCACAACCCCCTCCCCCCCAGCTGTACAAGCGCCCACCGCCCGCCTGCTGGACGAGCTGGGTGATATTTCAATAATGGAGGGATTACCGGAGGCGCTGCAGCGTCATATTGAAATTGATTTTAACGTATTTTGCTGGATTGAGTGAAATCTCTCCAATATCTCCTCCAACCTGGACCTCGGAGACGAGTGGTGGGGGGGTGGGGGGTGGGGGGTTGATAGTGAGAAGTGATCACTGGCGGAGGAATAGGAAGGGAGAGGACTTGAAGGACACGGGGTCCTTGTTCGAGAGTTATATCAGAAAATATGAATGCTTTCTATGGGTAAGATATATACCTGTGAGACACAAATGTAAACGCCTTGAGCTGTGTGACCGTCAACGTGTAGGGTTATCTTGAGGTTATCTTGAGATGATTTCTGGGCTTTAGTGTCCCCGTGGCCCGGTCCTCGACCAGGCCTCCACCCCCAGGAAGCAGCCCCTGACAGCTGACTAACACCCAGGTACCTATTTTACTGCTAGGTAACAGGGGCATAGGGTGAAAGAAACTCTGCCCATTGTTTCTCGCCGGCGCCAGGGATCGAACCCGGGACCACAGGATCACAAGTCCAGTGTGCTGTCCGTTCGGCCGACCGGCTCCCTTGGCTAAGAACTTGGATTAGACTCGCCGAAATTGGTAGGGAAAATGGTGTGGGGTAGAGGACCGTCATAGGCTGGTCTGGGTAGGCCCAGACCAGGGTAGGCCCAGAAGTCACAAGTCCAGCGTGCTGTCCGCTCGGCCGACCGGCTCCGGTCAGAGTAGGGAAGGAAAAACGAAAAGCCACAGTAATTCTCGAGTTATATAACATTGATCTGCAAGGTTGAGGAGAGACCTGGCCTCCATAACAGTCAGGTAACCCAGGCTCGTCACTGTGTCATAATTCAACCCCCGCTGCTGGGAGGCGCCGAGGGAGAACCAAGCGAACACCAGAAAAATAGAACACAAAACAGAGAAGATTCTCTAGGGGGGTTCATAGGCTTCCACTGAAGCCCAATCAGGATTCCACACACATTTCCCGCATGCACTTTGCTTGTAGCATATTGTGGCAGAGCTGTTTTGGGTGCGTGCTTGGGTTCGAACCTATTGTGCAGGTTCGAATCCTCATCATGATATCTAATTGATATCTCACGTTAATGTGATCTCTTTGTGCACAATTTGCAGACTCTCATATGCCTGAAACGACTAGTGTAAGTAAAAAATGTTATATTATGAAGAACTGAAAGCTGCTATAAACTCTACAGAACATAAATCCCCGATTTCAGAATTCATGAAAAACGTAGGGGTCGCTGTGGATGCCGATAATTTTTAAATAGTGGCAATGGGGGTCAATCCCGACTGCCCTATGACACTCCCATACCCCCCAATGTGCCATCTTGGAGGGATGGGGGAGGATCTACATCTGACATCCTGCTTTAGACTGACAGACAGACAGAGACGGACATTCTATTTTATTGATTTAGATATTTCCTATTTGGCAGCAATAGCAAATTACTGGTACCCGCCATCCACCTGTCTGTCTCACCTGTCTGCCGCCCACCTGTCTGTCTCACCTGTCTGCCGCCCACCTGTCTGCCACCCACCTGTCTGCCGCCCACCTGTCTGCCACCCACCTGCCTATACCACCCACT